>NW_011888936.1:259741-270199 GCF_000151845.1 Pteropus vampyrus | reverse complement strand
AAGACAGACAAAATGGGAAAACAAAGAAGCAGAAACCCTATGAGAGAACAGAACAGAGATCCAGATATAAGGGAGTCAAGTAATCTAACAGATGCAGAGTTCAAAACACTGGTTATAAAGATGCTCAATGAAACTTTGGGAAGTGTAGACAGTAAGAACTTCAACAAAGAGATAAAAAACATAAAAATGGCAATTATAAAAGGGAACCAGTCTGAAATGAAGAACACTTTATCTGAGAAGAGAAGTATATTAAATGGAATAAACAAAGGAATAAACAAAGTGAATAAAGAAAAAGATCAAATGACCTATCTAGAGGACGGGAAAGCCAAGGACACTCAATCAGAATGGCAAGAAAAAAAGATGCCAAGATTATAATAATAATTTAAGGAGCATATGGGACACTATTAAGGGTCAAAATATCTGTCTGATTGGTGTACCTGAAGGAAAATCAAATGTTGAACAGATGTTTGAAGAAATAATGATAGAAAACTTCCCTAACCTGGTGAAGGAAATGAACATAAAACCCCAGGAAGCTCAGAGAATCCCAAAAACCAGGGATCCAGAGAGGCCCATACCAAGACACATCATAATTAAAATGCCAAAGGTTAAATACGAAGAAAGAATATTAAAAGTAGCAAGAGAAAAGCAGATAGTTATCTACAAGGAAACACCCTTAAGACTGGCAGCTGATTTCTCAAAAAAAAAAAAAAAAAAACTATGCAGGACAGAAGGGCGTGGCACAAAATATCTGACAGGATTAAGACCCAGGATCTACAACCAATAATACCTTATCCAGCAAAGCTCTCATTTAGAGTTGAAGGACAGATAAAGAGCTTCCCAGATAAAAATAAGCTAAAGGAATTTATCACCACCAAGCCAGTATTACAGGAAATGTTGGAGGGACTTCTATAAGAGGAAAAAAGATGTATCAGAAACAGGAATAAAGAATGGTAACAACTACATTCCTATCAATAAGTACCTCAAATGGAACAGAATTAAGTGCTCCAACTAAAAGATAGAGTGGATGAATGGATAAGAAAACAAGACCCCTACATGTTGCCTACAAGAGATTCACTTCAGATTAAAAGACACACAGAGACTAAAAGGAAGAGGATGGAAAAAGATATTGCTTCGATGGACCTAAAAGGTATTTAAGTCAGACAGAGAAAGATAACACCAAATGATTTCAGTTATATGCAGAATCTAAGGAACAAAAAGAACAAACTAATCAAAAACAGACTCACAAATATAGTGGACAATTTGGGGACGGACAGAGGGTTTGGGGAGTTGGAAGAATGGGGTGAAGGGTTAACATGCAAATTAGTAGCTGATGGATGGTCACGAGGATGGGGAACACAACATAGAGAATGCAGTTAGCATCAATATGTTGGCTAGGTGGAGGGTCGCGGGAGGGAGGGAGCAATTGGGGTATCATTTTATGAACTATATAGGTGTCTAACCAATGTACTGTATATTTGAAACTAATTAAAATAAATAAATAAAAAAATAAATAAACTGATTTTTAAAAATTTAAGTTGAAAATTAGTTACCTGAATAAAGCTCAGAAAATACTAAATACTTAAAAAGGAACAAAAAACTACAGATTTAGAGAACTTAGATCTGGAAAAAACTGGCATGAGTTCATTTTTAATTTTAAAAATACAATTTGTAAAATCTCTTTAAAAGTGCATTCTTGCAAGCTTCAGGAAATATATAGGTAAACATAACAACGAAAATTATAGCAATTGTGTTTTTGTCTTTTAAATGATTGCTCGTCCTATAATTATGACATATAATTTTCAAGCTAAGAGTCTCATGCAAATAATAATTAATACCTTTAATAATGTTTATAAACACTAACAATGCTTGCTTTTTTAATATGGTAAAATACATATAACATAAAAACAATTTCTGCTTTTTAATAGGGAAGTTGAGATAGCTTCTTTCTAGAGGTAGATAAAGAAATATTTTAAAAATTTTAGCAACCCATCCTAGATCTTAGGTAGAGAATCAGACATTCTTGGATCCCCACAAGTTTTAAGTTTACAACTTAATTTATACCAGTGGGATTCTTCAAAGTGTATAGAGTTAAGCACTTTGACTAGTTCAAATATCCAAGTTTGGCTGAAATGTGCTAATGCTGACATTCCTCCTGTGCAAGACCGCACAGGCTTGAGTAAATGGGAACCATTCTGTATTGGCATATATTTGATCTAGAACTGGTTGGTTTGCTCCTGACTCCCACCTCTCTTTGCACCTGGGAGAAACAGCTCTGCATTAGGCCATTCTGGCTAAGCACTCCACCAGATACACATCCCTAAGTTGACTCTGACCCATCTAAAAGGTCTGGAGCCAGAGGGCATATCACTGTGGCAACTCCCCAAAACAGACTCAAGCTACTAGCGCAGTGCTTCCATCTCTGAGGTGGTGTGTAGATGTACCTGCAAAAAGATGTGTGAGGAGATACTCTGCAAAACTTTATCATTTTGTAGTTAGAAACCACTCCATCTCAGTGGCTCAGCAAGAACACAAACTTTGCCGTTTAACTATATGTCTTGGTTTGCTCTAAACGATCTATCTTGGTACTTGTTATGCTTGTCTAATCATTAGCAGTGCTCCCTTTCTCCATAAACATTGTCCCAGATTAAATGATAAATTATATAGTCATCTTACAGACGGGCCCATTTCAGGAAAGGGAAAGGCATGAGGGACAAACTAGAGACAAGTTTATTTGGGGATGTTCACAAGCCTACTGCTCGAGGCCATCTTTTTTGTCCAGTGACTGTGGAAAACCCTAGAAGACTCTCTTAACAATGACCATAAAAGTCCAACTAAATAATTCTCCACTTCAGATGTAGAACTCGGGGGCAAAGCAAACAGCAGGTCTTTTTCTTCATGATTTCAAGGGTGCCCAGAACCATCTAGAGCCTACTCTATATGAGACATACTGCTGGATGGTAATAATATGATGAATTTATCCCTTTAACAAGTGATGAAGAATCATCATTTCTGGGAGTTTTACTTATAAATGCTTCCCCCCAAATGGCCCCAACGTTCCCTATTATGAGAATCATATCGACTGAATTCAGATACTCAAAAGGAAATGAAGCAAATGGTACACCATGTCAGATGACTGCATTTATCCACTCAACAAATATTAATACCAAAGATTGAAAGTGGCAGTCTTTAGATCTCTGAAGCCAATCCTCAATGTGTCTTGTCTGGCCCGATAGTATTCTTAACTATTTAAAATATTTACTAATGCTTTAAAATGTGGACTAATTCATAAAAATCCAGATTTCTACTTTCTCTCGGGAAATCGGAAGCTCTGGCAACACTGGGCTTTATCCCATTAATGCAATTTCTAACTGGAGCAGAACAGCATCTTAAGAAAGGACCCCCACAGTCCTCATCAACCTTCTTCCCAGGCATTTGAGTTTGTAAACCCTGATTTACAGCTGGAGATAATCCTTAGGGGGACAACATCTGCCCTTTCAAATTAGTGAACAGGAATCCATACCTTTAGATCAAAGGCTCAACTGGGAAATGACAATAAACAAGAAAAGTTGGGTTTTTTTAATCAAAAAGCCATATGGCTTCCACTGCCCCTACAGGACCAAAAGGGAGAAATGAGCCTAAGCATATGATTATTTGTAAACTACTAGCACATTCAGCCTCTAAAAGCTAAATATATAATGAAGGTAAATAAAAGGGGACATTTTAAATTGACCTACCAAAGGGTCCAGGAGGGATTCAAAACAGTAAGTGTTGAGAATTCAAGGTGCCAAAACCCATAAACATACTTCAACTATCAGTGAAACTAGCAATGATGTGTCATGGATCAGATCTGAAGAAAAAAAAAAAAACTTTAATATAAACTACCAAGAATCATAAAATGTTTCTTAAAGTCCTAGAAAAATGTGATTTCTTCCTCCTTAGTAACAGAGTCAAAGATGGAGATAACTTTCAGAAATAAAGAGCATGCAGCACTTCAATTTCAACACACGTGAAAAAAAAAAGTTTCAACACAGGTGAAAGATAAGAAAAAATGTTCCGAACAAATAGGTATAAAATGGAATTCATTTTAATCATGTTTAAGATTTTAAGATAGTTTTTAATATAGTATCTTGGCATAAATATAAGTGTCACATAAGTTAAAATTGCTCTCTTCTCATTGGGAAATTTGAGTGTGAAGATATTAAACTAGTATACAAAGTGACTGATGAAATCTAAGACAATGAGCTTTTATTTTCTTCAACTCAGCTACTAGCTTTTTGTGAGAAAGTACTGGACAAACAGAAAGTCTTTCGATTAGATACTAGAATAATAATTTTTAAATTAATAATAGGATATTTTTCTCATCTGACTATTAATTTCCCAGCTACCAGAGGAACAGTCACGTGGTAGAACCGAGACTTTATATTTAGACAGCACTTTTTCCAAAGATTTATAGTACTATGCAAACATTAAATAACAACTTCTAGAACAGCATGAGGTGGGGGGGAAGGGGTCGATATGGTAAAAACTCTTCACACATTTTTTAAGCTTGTTTTTAAAGACACAATGACTGTGGTAAAGTTTTTATATTCCTCTTGCCGTTAGATAAATGACTGTATCTGTTTTTAAGGAAGGAAAAAATGTACTGTTTGGTAATAAACACCTCGATTTAGTAAACTCTGGAGAAATGATATTAGAAAAGAGATTTCCACCTCTTCTGTGACACTGATTTTTAAATCACCCAAGTAGGTACTGATTGTGTCACGGATTAGTGTGTAAAAAATACTTTTTAAAAAGTCTTTCCACTCAACCTCTAAATACATATTCGTACTTTGCCGACAATCTGACGTCTAGTAACTTTCCCTAAGCCTTGCTCGGAAATAGCCTCCCAGATCTGAGACCTGCAGGTACTGCTGTGACTACGACGCGTCCGTCCAAATGGGTTAAGGGGCAGGACTCTACCAAGCCCAAGAGTGAGTGCGGAGCCTCTAGAAACCCAACCCGCTCCCGCCTTCCCTCTTAAACACACACAGGCACGCACGCAAAGCCCAGGCCAGGCGTGCCATCCCGTCTCACCCCAGACACCGCGACGCTCCCGGGACGCGCGCTCCTCCCCGCATCCTCCCAGGGCGCACCCGCTCCTCCATCGTCCTGGAACCACAATCCGCTCCCTCCCTGTCCCCTGCTCCTGAGCGTCGTAGGGTCTCACACACACCCCCGCCCGCCCCCGAACGCTTGCTCCCCAACTCCAGGTCTGAGGAACGCGATCAGTGGGCGCGCAAACGCGCCACGTGGAAGGCGCGCGCCAGCAGCCAAACCACAGTCGGTCCGTGGTGTGGGGTCCTAGCAGCCTCCTGCCCTGCTACTCCTCCCGGGTGCGCCGGACCCTCCCCGCGCCTCCGAGCTGCCGTCTTGCCTGATTCGGGTCTATGGCGCGGAAAACGTGGCAGACCATCTGCGACTCGGGGTCGTCGGGCTGCGCCTTGATCAGGTAGGCAAAGTAGGTGAGGTCCTGGCTGTTGTGGATGAAGCGCGAGATGTGCTGTGCCTTATGCTCGAAGATGAACACGGCCGGGTTGGGCTGCGCGGCCGCAGGGCCCGAGCCCACCGCCGCCCCAGCGCCCGGGGCGGGGACGCAGCGTAGAAAGGGCGCACTGAGAACTAGGAGCACCTCGCGGGCCGCCGGCGCCCCGCAGCCGCCCGCCTCCGGCTTCTGGCTGCGCCTGCGGATCTCGGCCATGAGCCAGGGAAGCATAGGCAGCGTGGTCCTTCGGTCCAGGCACGACCCCCCCACGTACCACAGCCGGAACCTCTTGTCGCCAGGCTTCCCGGGGCCCGGCTGCGCAGGGGCGCCCGGCTCGGGCTCCAAAGGGTGCGCGAACGGCTCCTCCTGAATGCAGCTGGGGGGCTCCATAACTCTAGCTTCACGGGGGCACCGAGACCGCAGGAGAGGTGCGCCGCGCCCCCAACTCCCGCGCTGAAGGTGCGGCCGAAACTGTGCCAACTGCCACTCCGGGCCCCCGCTCCCGCCTCGGCGCGATCCCCAACTCCGCGCTTCAGCGGCCCTGCCCCATGCAGCACTTTCCCGGGCGCAGCGTGAAGGCTCCGGCGGCGGGCACCGAGGCAGCGCCCCGCAGCCGGACTGGCGGCAGAGGGCGGGTTAAATCGTCATCCTCCTTCTTCGGGCTCGTGCCCGGAGGCCGGACTTCCCCCTTCCTCCGCTGCGACTCCGCGGGGTGAGGACAACGCCGAGGGCCCCGCGCCGCCGCCGGTGGCCGCCTGCTCCAGCGCTGCAGAGCCGCTGCGGCCGCTGCGCTCGCCTGGGGCAGTCGCTGGGGAGCTAGGCGGGGAACGGGCTGTGGGCGGGAGAGGGTGACGGGGGGCGGAGCCGACTCTGACCGGCGTGACCGGCTGTCACCTGGAAAGGTCGGGGCCGCAGAGCTACGGCGCGATCAGTCTTCGGGAAGAGCCTGCAAGAACTATTCGGATGTTAAAATGACAAAAACAAAACGTGGCCTCGCAGAGTCCGCTCCTCCTCCTGTCGCCACAGCCCAGCTCGCTGCTCCTCCTCCGACTGTTCCTGTCCCTCCCTCGCTCTTTCCTTCCTTCCAGGCTGCTTCTTTAATCCGGTTGCTACCCCGCCTCCCGTCCCGCGGGCGGAGAGCGTCGCCTATGAAAGCAAATCTGCGAAGGCGCCCCCCGCCTCTTCCTCCGGCCCCTGTCCCAGCCCGCCCCTCCATTCCGCCCTGGAGCAGCAGTCCTGCGTCTGGCGCGGGCACTGCCCAGACCAACTCTGACTCTCTGAAGTGGCCAATATCTCCGTCCTCTCCTGGGCATCTCTTTTACCCCGTGAAGAGGGGCCACTCTCAATGGGGCCCTGGGTTTTTTTTTTTTTTTTTAATTAATAGTATTTGCATGGTTTCAATCCCTTCTAAAGGTTGCACAATTTCTAAATCTTACTTCCTACTAATCTCAAAAATATTCGTGTTTTAAATACATTAAGACAAAATATTTCAGCTCCAATTTCACCCTAAAATAATAACAGTGTAAGAGAAATATGAATCTTCTTGGCTTTTTCTGTAGCCATTCTCTAAAAATATGAAATATATATATATTATTCATTACATATACCCAGTTCAGAGTTAGCGTTGAGATTTCCCACCCTTTCATATGTAGTAATATGTATTTCCAAGGATCTCAGAAAATTTTAGGGATAATTTGATCATTCTAATTTTAAAACAGAAAGAAAAATATTCTTTATTCATTTTAGCAAGTTGGACTTTCGTCTTCTCTTTTTACTCTAACTGAATTATAATTAAGAATTAGAAAAGAGATAAAATAAATGGGAAAGACACTGAAGATTCTCAACTTTCTCCAAAATGCTTACAGGAAGACTGAAAACTCAGGTTTCTCATGATTTTTAGTTTAATGGTATTCTGTAAAGCCCTGGGGTATTTTTTATCCTATTTCATATAAGATCACTATGATCAATTGGCATTATTCTTATGCTGAATTTCTGGATGCACCCTGATGGCTATCTTGTAAACAAGGATATAACCTCTAAGATAGAGACATTAATTTCTTAGGTTAGTCATTCGGTTAACCACTCCACTGCTCCTTTGTGCAAAATAGACCCATGTCTTCAACGAGCAGCGAAGAGGTCTTGGAATGTAGACTGAAACCTAGAACCCTACCAGAAACTCTCTTATACAGATTTCATTTCTCTAGGCTATATACCTAAGATCTATAAAAGAAAAGAACAATGACCTGGGGAAAAAGTATGGAAGTCTTGTGGGTTCTACCAAATTAACCAGGTTCGCACGTAGGACTGAATTTGGAGCCCCGGCAGGCCATTTCCCACTGGTAAAAGAAAGTGAAGCAATAAACAGTTTTCATGTATTGACAGAAATACCGAAGAAATGTCTTTTATAACATGACATTGAAGTGTGATTGCTTTCTACTCTGGAATGCCCTTAGACCTTTCTTTGTAACTTTTTGTGATGTTTATCTTACAAGGCATTAAAGAGTATTATTACTGTTTATCAACATCTGATCCGCCCTGCATTCTGACACAGGGGAAGAAAGCTCTTCCCTGCCCTCTTCAAGTTAGGCACAGTCATAAGACTTGTTTTGGCAGTGAAAAGTAAGAGAAGTGACTTGGGTCACATCTTGAGTAGAAGCATTTAACTGCCAGCAGTCAACCGCTCCAGCCTACTCCTGCTCTCCAGCCCCACTCTTCCCCTCCAGTGGTCATCGTGGAAACAACAGGTCTGCATGGAAATTCCTCGTGATCAAAGCAGCCCAGAATGCTGAGCCAACACACGGAGGACAGCTGTCCTGGACAATTGCCCAGGCACATAGCACCCTTCTTATGAGTGAGAAATTAACTTCTTTCTTCTGCTAAGAAGAATATGCTCATGCAAAGCATTCCCAACAATCTGCAAGAAATATCTCCTGAAAGTCTTGTAGTCAACCTCTATCTATGATACTCAAAAGCGAACACATATTTTTTTTAAAGTGCTCCTCTAACATCCCAATCTAAATTAATGGTGTCAGCATGAATTAGAAGTTGTAACATCCAGTCAAACCGTAGTTTGAAAATTTATACTATATGATAAATATAAGGGCCTAAGCTAGTGTGATGGTATGAGACTACAAAGGTTTGTTGCAATCTCTAAGCTTTATTTCTTGGTTCTAGGCACAAGTGATTCTCTCTGTCTCTCTCTCTGTCTCTCTCTGTCTCTCTCTGTCTCTCTCTCGCCCTCTCTCTCTCTCTCACCCCCATCTGTGCCCTGCCAACATCTACTTTTCTTTCTTGCTTAAAATTCTCTAGATGAAAATGCATTTCCTAAAGCTCAAAGCAAACATTTTCCTAGTCTTCTATCTGCCACTCTTCTCATCCCACTCACTCACCCAGACAACCTCTCCATTCCTAAATGTATTATACATCTCCTATCTTTATGGGGCTTCCTAAGCTTCTTCCTCTGACTGATTGCTCTTGCTTCCTACCACCCCACAACTTGAATTTCCCCCGTCCTTCACTACTTAAGTACTTATTCACTGTTTGAGACCCAACTCAAAAGGCATCTCTGCTGTGAAGATATTTCTTACTTCCTCCGTCAGAGTTAGTGGACTTCTCTTCTTTGCTGTTTATATATATATACACATTCTACTATTACAGAAATTACTGCTTTCTTTATAATTATTGGGTGATTTGTCTGTGTTCCCCAACACAAAGAATGTTGAGAAAAGGATTATTTGTTTTATGCCATATTTTCTCCAGCACAAAGCACAGTAGCTGACAATAGGTTCTTAATAAGTACTAAGTAAATGAATGTATTGAGTTAAATAAATAGCAATTAGAATATAAGAAAGTAACGATTAAAAGAGAAGTTTTAATATCACAGAAGTGATACACCAAGTGGTTTAATTAGCTAATTTGGGGAAAACACACTAAATATATCCACCAGCTAATTATAAAATACTAGATAATAATAGAATGTCTCCCAAAAATTGTGATAGAGTTCTAACTGGAGACGGCAAACAGAGCACGAGCATTTGTGACTGAATAAAACTTTGAGATAATAACAGGGTTTTCTCCCTCCTGTTCCCCATTCCCTGTGACCTTCCCTAGCCCACGCAGCCAGGGCATAGCATCTTCACTGCTCCAAAAAAAGGATGACACAGCACAGCACAGATAACAAAAGAGTTCATTCTTAGCTTTCAGATTTCAAAAGCTAAGGACTTGGCAAAGGCAAAATATTTAGAAAATACAATCTATGAGTCAGTTTCTATAGTTCTAGACACTAAAGAAAGTATTCTCAAACTTAGGAGATAGAGACAAAGAAAGGGAATAAATAAGGGATAACTACTAAAAATCCAGATATACAACGTATGATTTTCAAACCAGTAGAATGTTGATCTATCGTGTGGAAAAGGAAAGGGAATAAAATTTTTTTTAAAAATGAAAGGAAACAGAAATAAAGTGTGATAAATAGAAAACTTAAAATAGTATGACTAAAGTAACTCCAAATAGTAACTATAATAAATACAAATTAGTTATTCTAAGCAACCAAGAGATAAAGACTTAAAGATCCTAGAATACGTCCTTGATGAAATCACTTTTAAACCAAAAAGTATCTAGAAAGAGTGAAAACAAACACAAAGAATAAAATATGTGAGGCATATATGAATAAAAAGAAAGCCAGAGTAGTGGTTTCAATGGCAGATTAAATAGAATTTAAGGCTAATGAAGGAGGCCAATATTTACCAATATTGACCAAAATTACTGGTCAATATTAACCAGTAAAAGTATTAAGAAGATATTATTTTTAAACATATATACACTAAATAAATTGCTCACAAATACATAAAACAACAGTTAAAAGAATGACAAGGAAAGTAAATACATCAACATTTTTAGTGACTTTAAAAAATCATTCCCAGATACTATAAGATCAA
>NW_011888936.1:238790-255221 GCF_000151845.1 Pteropus vampyrus | reverse complement strand
GTTATCTTTTGATAATGTTTAAGATGTCTAGACAGTCTACAGCCATACTACCCTGAACAAGCCCAATCCCATCTGATCTCGGAAGCTAAACAAGGTCGGGCCTGGTTAGTATTTGGATGGGAGACCACCTAGAAAGACCAGGTGCTATAGGCGTAAAAAATAAAAAAATAAAAAATAAGGGATTGTAAGCTGACAAGGTCCTTGCAATCTGTGAAGTCATCCACAGGTTGCCTCACCTAAAAAAAAAAGATGTCTAGACAATAGTTTAGGTAATTATTTATTTAATTCAGGCCACACCTCGAACATAGGTAAATGCTCTTGTCAGGTGAATAAATGGCAAGAATTATAGAAGTGACATTTTTTTCATTTTTTTTAAATTAGGAAATCAAGGCACAAAATAAGTGGGTAATGATAGTCATGTTATAGAGAATGAATGGAATACATAGCAACTGATTGCTAATCAAGGCACAGTACTTGGCACAGCGGGTGATTAATAAGTGTCTGGGGAATGAATGAATTTAGAGTTCTCTTGAATGACAAAGAACAGAATCACTTAGTTTCAGAAGTTACAGATTTCCAGAGGAGATTTTTCTTCTACCATAAAGCTGGGATAATTTTACAATACTCGTTTTTGTCTTACTGCATAATTCAGAAGTGCCTCTAGTGGTCTGAAAAGATCTGTTGTCATAAAACCTATTTGAGCGTTGAAAGGAAATATAGGGTTAAAATGAATATTTATTTAAAGCATGCTTTTAGGTCAGACAGCTCTACATCAGCCAAGCATATGAAATAAACCACAAGCTGTGAAGTACTGTATATTTGAATGAAGCTATTAGTGTGGAGAGATTAAACACTTCCCCCACTGTACACTCCTGTATCATTGAGTAAAATTTCACAGTTATGCTCTTCAGAATTATGTGGATTTATACTGATAGTATAGACCAGTTTCTCTCTAACCCAATAAAATTACTTACAACTGAAAGCAGTATTAATGCTGCAATAAAATTGCAATAAAATTGTCCCTCTGTAGTTACTATTTCTAAGAGGCTGTGAAAAGCTTTAAAATGAATCAATTTTGTCTGTCATAGATGAACTATTTTAATTTTTTTTTTGCTGATTTTAAAATGCATCATGTAAGCTAACAGATAAAATTTTAAAAATGTGTAAATGTAGCATTTTTAAAATGAGTAAGTGCTTTAAATAGGTAATATATGTGGTATTAAACTAAAAGGTTACAAAAATATAAATATAGCAAAATGTAAGTCTCTCTTCCACTCCTTTCCCTATCTACCTATTTTCTTTCCTGAAGCAGCCATTATTACACGTTTATTAAATACATGGATCTAAAACTGAAATAATAATAGCCACCATTTGTTGACTACTTACTGTGTTCACCAAGGATCCTCATAACAACATATGAGATAAGTACTACTATTCTCATTTTACAGACGAGAAAACCAAGTCATGCAGATATTAAGAATCATTTTTAAAGTCACACTTTGTAGGTGGGAGAATTTTGAATCAAAAAAGAGACACTGTTTATATGGTGTACACAAATAGGTACTATACTAAAGAGAATAGTTAAGAAACTAGCTGAACTAGAGTAATAGTTACTAGGGTAATAGCGGTTTGATAAACAATGAGAAATCAAACTTAATAATAATACTATTAAAATGTCTTTAGGAATTAAGAATTACTTCATTTAATTATTAAGCAATATATATTGAATACCTGCTGTGGTCCAGGCACTGTAAACAGACTTGCCATTCTCATGGAGCTTGTCCAGTGAGGGATGCAGACAAGTGACAAGCAATATTGTGTGGTTTATATAAGTGAGATAGTGCCATAACAAAACTCTAACATATGTGACATTGATTCCAGGATGATGTGACAGATGGGGAAAAAAAAAAAAACCTGTTAGTGGAGGCTGAAAAAAACAGCAAAAAATCTATTGCAGGAGACTGGAAAAAAATGGTGAGGAAACTGCTATAGAAATGAAAAATAGTGACCCATGTTATGTAATGGTCAAAGTATCACCTGCAGAAACCTGAAAGATAGTCCACCCAGTTACTTGATGGACTTTTGAATTTGAGCAAAGAGATTTCCAAGCAGAAATGTGAGAATATCAGCTAGTTTCTATCAGCTGAAATTTAAGGAACTTCAAGAGATGGATTTATAAAAGAACCGGCCAATTTGTAAGCAGAATTTAGAGAGGGGCTAGCATTTGCCAGTCTGGAATATAAACTGTGTCTCTTTATAGCTCTCAAGCAAATAAAAAATTATCAAATTAAAGAGGTGGCCTAGGAATTATTTTTTAAGCAAATGGGGTGGGGGGTGTGGTAGAAGAGAAGAAACAAAAAATGATGACTGAGGTCATCATTTTTTCCACTCCAGGAAGCAGTGGGACTGCCTCTGGTTTACATAGTTACTAAATGTTCTCATCCCTTTGCTCTAATATGCATGGAATAAGTTATTTAGATCAGGCAATATTTTTATGGTTATGGCTGTAACTCTAGAAAATAATTATTAATCTCTGTTTTGAATTATTAAACTCAATACATACCTTTAATTAAAATTCAACTCCTCTCTCAGCTACCCATTATGAAATTCCTTGTTTTTCTCCCTTGTTAAGTGATCCATTGCTTTCCCTAAAAAAAGAAGAAGAAGGAAAAAAAAAAAAGCAGTGAGAGACAGACCTCTGAAAATGACTATTTCTTTTTCTTGTTATTTTGCAAAAGCAACTGAAGGATTCCTGGAATAGGGAAGTTAGGAAATCTAACTTATTGGATGTCCCCCATTATAAGAATGTTGGAAAATTATTTTCAAAATAAGCAATAGAAAAGAATTGTAGATAAATGTGATGCAAAATTAGGGGCACAATAAAATCTCCTCAAACCATGATGAAAATACTGCAGAAAGATATACCAACAAATTGTGAAACTGTAAAATCTAATATTTCAAAATAAGCTAATAGAAATTAAGAAAAGTATACAAGTCATGAAAGAATAGCATAAATCAGAATTAGAAAAACTCAAAAATTACAAAACCAGAATCTGGGGTTATAAAGCAAGGAAGCCAAGTCCTTTGCTGCACTTCTCTCTGCCACCTCTTTCATTTGTCCCCTCAAACATCAACTTAAATTCATTATTTTCTACGCTAGATTCATGGTCCTCACCAACACAGACGTGCAATAGCAGATAAAGCACATGACGGCTTTCATTGAACAAGAAGCCAGTGAGAATGCAGAAGAAATAGAGGCAAAGGCAAAGGCAATGTAAAACATAAGAAAAGTTATCTTGTGCAAACAAAAAGATTGAGCATTATAGAATATTGTGAAAAGAAAGAAATGCAGGTTATATAGCAGAAGGAAATTTATTTAGATGTCCAACTAGATGAAGCAAGTAAGTTCAAAAGTCCTCTGACCCAGAAATGACCTCATTACAGACCTAAGTGAAGCAAAACAGACACTCAAGCAAGGTAGTAAAAAGTAAAACCAGGCACTGAATGCCAGAAGCACTGGTCCTCCGGGATTTGTACGAGTTGCTGTAGCCCCTAGTTACTGTTCTTTGCAGGCATCAGGACCTCTTTCTGGTAAAAGCCAAAGTGCAAAAAGTGATCCCTATATACAAAATCGCCACCCAAAAATAAAGATGGTGATGTCTAAATTGATCAGGAGGCCTACCTATCTGAATAAATAGCTGGCAGTGCTGAAATCCATGATGGAGATCACAAAATAAAGGTTTCCAATAGCCAGCTGCATCTCATAGTTCAGGAATGATGCCAGGAGATAGTGAGCTTGTTTGGTGCAAATACCAACAGAAAGTTTGGGGATTAAGCCTTTGGGAGGTGGAGCTTACTCCAGGGCTGTACAACTATTATATGAAAGCATCTGAATTTTGAAAAAACAAGATTTTCTATGTCACCTCCTTTTTGATGTTCTGATAATGTTTTATTTTTATCAATGGGATAGCTTTTCTGTAGCTATTGCTTTTGGTCTAATCATTAACATAGGGAGAAAGGTTCACTTGAAACAGGAACATACCTCGAATTCTAAGAGTAGCACAACTTTCCGTGGTTTTGAGCATGAGGTAGAGGGGATCAGACAATGGTTGTATGACTTTCCCTCTGTCTTCTGCTCTTTCTCTACCTCCAGATATCTAGTTTAGAGAGTTTTAAGTCTCTTTAAGTGTCTGCTCTTTTGACTTATTATGTATATGAATCATCCATTATGGTGGTTGTAACTTCACTGTTACCTATTTGGGCCTAGGAGTAGTCTTCATATTTAAGTGTGCTTTATTTAATAGTAAAACAAAAAAGCCAACATGGGGGAAAAAATGAGAGAACTCTGAATGTAATTTTTTTTTAATTTTAAGAAAGCATAAACTAGAAGGAACACAAAAACAAATAAAAACAACAAATAGTGTCTTAAAAGAAATAGATTAAAAGGAAAATACAATTTAGAAAGAATGAAGAGGTGAAAAGGATCTGAAAATGACAGATATAGAACACAGTCAAAGAAGTTTCTACATATGTATACTTGGAGTACCTAAAGAAGAGAAGCAACTTAATGGAACAGAACAAATATTAAAGGCCTATAATCTAAAAAAATTTTTCTGAAGTAAAAAAATAATAATAATACATATTGAAAAGCACACAATGTACCTGGAAAAATGGACCCAAAATGACCAACACCAAAACTTTTTCTAGTAAAACTAATACATTTTAAAGAAAAACTTTAAATATTCGTTTTGTATCTAGACACCCCCCGTAAAAAAAAAATCATTTATAAGGGAAATGGTACCAAATTGTCATCAGCTCTTTCTATATGAACTCCTTTAAGGTTAAAGAAAATAGAGTGATATATTTAACACACTTAAAGCAAGAAAATGTGACCTAAGTGTTTTATATCCATGCAAACCGATATTCAAATATAAAGACCATATGCAAACTGATGTTAACGTTCAAGATGTACAGGATCTCATGCATGCACTCATGCATGTATAGAATTCAAACTCCATCTTAAAGGAAGGAGCAGTTACTATTCAGCTCTAGCCAGTTATTAGCACTGGAGAATGTAAGCGTAGTGTTTTGGGATCTTCCAATTTTGTGAAGGACTCTCAACTTAAAAATAAAAACATTGTGGAGACCAAAAGAATATTTCTGTTCAACAACTAAATGTATGATCTCTTAAACTGAGGCTAAAGAAAACCACTATTTATTTATTCATTTAATATTCTGTTATAATGTTTAAAGTTCTAATAATGAGATCATAATTTATAATATGGCTTATTAAAAAGATGACTGCTTGATTTCAATATTTTGCAACTTTATTCATGTTTCACACATGGTGGAGCATAATTCCTGACTTCAGAGAGAGACTATTCCATTTATCTTGACATATCCTTCTGTTCTATCTTTGTCAACTTCTTTAAAAATATTTTAGATGTTTTAGTCAAAGTAGTATTTCCAAATGATTTAAGTGTAAAACTACTTTTGGAAATTTGTTAAACTCAAACAAGCATCTTTTACTGCCAGTATAATTATGGAACGAGCTGCTTACCAATTCATGTATCACTAATTAAAATATAAAAAGCACATCATCTGGCTCAAAGTGTACTTTAATTATGGTGGTGTGGATGATTTAGGCCAGCTGCATGATAAAAATTGCTCAGTAATGTATCTTGGTCTCTTATCTTGAAGTAAGAACAAATATATTTGTAAACTAAAACTGCTAATCTTTTGATTTTTTATAAAACATCGTTAATTCCCAGGATTTTAAAAAAAAATTTGTTATGGAAATTTTTACACAAATAAAAAACTACAATGACATCATGAACCCGAATATACACACCACCCGACTCCAATAATTAATAAATGGCTAATATTTCATCTACACCCCTGACCACTAAGTGGCTGTGGATGAGTAGGACAAAGCTCCCCAGATGATCTGTACTTACCCTATAGTACAGATCACTATCTCAAAATCTCTCTCAAGGGCATGATCTCAAAACACTATCTATCTCAAAATCTCTCTCAAGGGCATGATCAGTTTCATTCATCTCAGTATCCTTGACTCTTGGTATATGCTTGATACAGAATAGACACCAAGTATCTGACTGATGAAAGGTCAAATGTCTATACTAGAAAGCAAGGATTCCCCCTACCCTACAGGTGGCATTTTTAGCAAGGAAGGAAAAACACCCTCTTCATCACCTGCCTAACTAAGTAGCTACTTCTGCGGTGTGAAGGGGTTGCCTGTGTTAGAAGGAATAGTAACCAGAGTCTACTTCTCTAGATTCCTATTTGTCCTGCCATTCCTTTGAAAACTCCTAATGGCCAGAATGGTAATTTCCCTTTGAATTCCTCAAACCTGTTGCCTGAGTCATCAAGGTCTAGAAGCTGAAATCTCCTTACATCCTGCAGTTATGTTCTTGATAATAACAGTTCTTGAACAGCACATCTTAAATATTCCTTAGCCCTTTCCCTTGATACAGAAACGTGAAGCATAATAAGACATGTAAGTGATTCTTCTTAACAAATGTTCTTCATATGCTGAAATAATAACTGGCTAAAGATTAATAGCTACATTCTCCTAGGGCACTTGTAATTCAGAAGAACATAAATCAAGATCAAGTTAATCAAGCTATGCAATCCATTACACTTAGTATTTCTGTGTGCTCTAAATGGTGTTTAAATCAGCTGCTTGGATATTCCCCTTATCAAATACAGGCCTAGTAAAATTAGCACACTCTTTGGAGAAGGGCATGTGGATAATAAAATTCCAATTAAGTGATGGTGCCCAGAAACTTCTTATTCAAATTTTAAAATGTTCAATTCTTAAATTCTAAAATTCTTAATCAGTGATATCTTGCTCGGTGTAACAGGACGTAGGCTAATTTTATATGAGCATCATTCATTCCATGAGAATTAATGAAACATTATAGTCATGAACTAGCACAAAAGCAGGTAGATTATTTCTTTAGGCAATATATAAAAAGCTATTAAAAAAATAAAATGTTAAAAAAATATGTATATATAGTATGAAAAAAAATAAACTGGCACTTAAAAAAAAAAAAAGGAAGCTATATAGCAATTTACCTCCAGAAGTTTTAGGCAAGTTTAATTATCCCTGTGTAGAAAAGAGTTAACAGAGTAGTCCTGACTACTTATATTTAAAAAGACCTGCTTACAAAGTTGGCCTTTGGCTGGCATCTGGGAACTTGGATTTCAGGAGCTTTCCCACCATGAACTGATATGAGCAGCTCACTGTGTTTAAAGCATTTGTACAAACAATATAATTTCTGCAAACCACCCCCCCCCACCCCCACGCAACGCACATTCCTTCTCGGAACCTGAAACTTGGGTATGTGCCAGGTAAGGGGTGCCTATATGATCAGCAACTGATGAAACCCTGGATTTTGAGTCTTTAATGAGGTTCCCTGGAGGGTGATATTTCCCACAATTTATCACAACTTGTTGCTTAAGAAATTAAGCACATCTTGTGTGACTCCACTGTCAGAGGAAGCTTAGAATCTCGGAAGCCTGGTTTACCCCAGACTTTCGCCCCATGTGTCTTTTCTCTTTGCTGGTTTTGCTTTACATCCTTTCACTGTAATAAATAAGCCACGAATATGACTACAAGCTGAGTCCTGGGAGTTCTCCTAATGAATTACCAAAACTAAGGGTGGTCTTGAGGACATCCAACACAATCTCCTAATCTACTTTTAAATGAATCACTTAATGGGAGTATTAATAGTTTGCACCCCAATATAAGAAATGGCTTATAAATGCATTATTAATGAAAATTTAGGGATTCCCTAACTAAGCATTGTAATTCAAGAAATCTATAACAATTGATTGCAATTGTAATTGGTTATGATTTTGGTTACAGTGCTGTAGCATAGCAATAGAACTTTTAACTGGGCATACAGCTACATACATTTTCCAGTCTCCTTTGCAGTGTGGCCACATGAATAGGTTCTGGCCAATGGGATGTGAGTAGAGTGAGGTGTGTTTACATGGAATATGAGTTTATATGGTTTTTGCTTACCTTTCCCTCTCTCCCTTCTGCTGGCTGGTATGTAGACATGATGCTAGAAAATGGAGCAGCCGTGTTTTTCACAAAATGGAAGCCACATGTTGAAGATGGCTGGTCAGCTACATAGGAGTCTGAAGCCCTTGATGACTTCCAGAGGAGAGCCACCATATCAACTATTTTATTTAACCCACCTTACCAGGAAGATACAGCCACATTCTCGCATTCATGATCGCATATATATTATTTTTCTGTTTGTCAGCTGGTTCAATCGCAAACCAAACCGATAATCACATGATCTATTGTTCAGGTTATCTTTCTCACCAATCTGGCTCAAAAACGTGAGCCAGATCTTGTGGTCTGACTTATGTCAGCAGCAGAACTTTTCTTTTCAGACTTCCAAATCCACACCCCCCCCCCCAGTTTTATTGGAATGTAATTGACATATATCATTGTATTAGTTTAAGGTGTATATGATTTGATGTATGTATCTATTGTGAAATGATTACCAGAATGTTTAGTTAACATCTATCACCTCACATAATTATATTTTTTTCCTTGCGATGAGAATAAGATCTACTCTCTTAGTAACTTTCAAATATACAATACAGTATCGTTAACTATAGTCACCATACTGTACATCAGACTTCTAAATTTTAATAATATCAAAATCTAAAATATGCAGCAGACCCAGCACCCACGTTTTGGTTTCTAACACCATTGTACACTAAAAAGAACAAGGGCCCCTGGAAAAAAACGGCTGACTCTAGGACTGGGGCAGCAAATAAACAAATGAGCCTGGAGTACCTTGTAGTGTCAATGACAGTCGGGAAGTCCTTAAAAAGGGAGTGACGGAGGGGTGGGAGGCAATGTCAAAGAGGCACGGGATCTAAACAAAACAGCTTCCAAAGGTCAAAATTGGAATGATTTGAGCAACAAAAAAGTATTCAGTTATTACCCCAAGTATAAAATAAATATCCATGAGTTCATACTGATATAAATAAATGAATAAATTAATAATCATGGGAGAAGAAACAAATGTCTCACAGAATTCCAAATAAAATATGTAGTACTTCATCGAAAAAATGGGGAGGGGAGCATAACTCCACATTTCTCAAGTATGGGCTGCATTCCTTCCAAAGAATAAAGTATGGAAAGAAGGGAAAAAAGAACAACTTTACAGTGGAGAAACCTAACAAACAATACTTCGTCAAGGTTACCCAGATCAACATCAAGTCACAAATCATGTTGCTGGTATACACCCTTGATAGGATGTGAAGAAAATAGCATTTTATCTCTGTGACCTTCCTCCCAAATACCTATCACTCCAGTCCAGAAAAACATCAGACAAATCCCAACTGAGGCACATCCTACAATATACCTGACCAGTACTCCTCAAAACTGTCAAGGTCAACGAAAGCAAGGAAAGTCTTTCGAAACTGTCAGAGATAAGAGGAGCTTAAGAAGACATGATGACTCTATGTAATATAATGTCCTGGATGGGATCCTGAAACAGAATAAATGATATTAGGTACAAACCAATGTATCAATATTGGTTCATCAATTGTAACAAATGTGCCATACTAACATAAGGGAAACTGAGTGTGGGGTATATGGGAACTCTTTATACTGTCTTCTCATTTTTTTCTATAAATCTAAAGCTTCTCAAAAATAGTTTATTTTTTAAAATCTAAAATATACAGGGTTTTTTTGTTTTGTTTTTTACACATTGTTTAAAAAAGTAATTCTGCTTAAGTACTTTTAAAAACAAGCCACCAGTATGTTGGAAGTTTCAATCCCTTTAAATAAACGTGACTGTTTTGCCTTCTTCCCACATAACTCTAATGATGTTATCCTGCCTCGGCAGCAGAATATATTAGAATATTTGTGTTCTGCTCGATAAGCTCGGGCACAATCTATTCCTTTTGGAAACTAAAAGCTCATTAATCGTTTTTCCAACTTGAAAATGAGTTGCTTTCCAGAAATTTGAATGTGAGTCAAATGTTTGAAACTTGAAACACATTTTCCCACAGAAATGTTATTACAAACAGTGGTTAATTCCCAGGCCAGCTCAATAAAGCTCGTTAAATTAATTATAAGCAAAAAGACATTGCAATGAAAATAGTATGAAACTATATTATGAAAAAAAAATTAGCCTTTTAAATTCAAAAGATAGGTATACGATTTTATTCTAATCAGTTCCATCACCCACAGTGTCTGAGTCAGAGGCTTGCTTTAGACCTCTTTGTATATAACCTTAAACACTGCAAATGGGGAAAGGAAGGAGAGTGAATGGCATTAAACTGAGGGGGGAGGGAGATGGAGAGACCGTACGTACAGTCTGAGAAGTCAAGTACGTGTTTTTAACCCAGACTGGGAACGAGAGGGTTTCAACTGTGATTTCTGGGAATACAAGGAAACTGGCGCCCCACTGGATGGAAGAAGGGATAGAAAGAGGACTTGGCTTCTCACAATCCTCGAATCATTAACGTGCTATGATCCAGAGGGTGGGTAATAGGGCTCGTCTGTGGCAGTTGGTAAGCCCAAATGACCAACTGGCTAACTCTTCAAGCAGGTGGGATCTGAGTACACAGGAGGGCAGCAGCGGGCCTTGGACCTGGGCTCCTCTCAGCAGTGAGCTTCCTAGCAGAGGACAAAAAAGGTGGGCTTACATAGGAGACTTGCTCATGGGGTGTGAAGAGGACATAAATTTCCAAGGTGGATTATCAGAAGAAACAGAAGTGAGAGCTAGAAATGAAGTTTCTTGCCCTGGTGCCAGCCAAAATGTTACACCTAACTGGAGTCACTATTTCTGAAGCACAGTGAGGCCTACATTTGCTGTATTTCAGGTTTGTCTATCCTGGTTTGTGGAGGCACTTCACAAACAATTTTGTTTCATAAACACTACACATTTGTGAAATTAAAAGAAGATATTATACCATTAAAAACCAAGACTTTTCTTTCAAAAGCATACTAAAAAACAAGTATTTTTTAATCATGTATTTTCAAAACCATAATATGTATTTTTTAGAATACATAATAGACTTAAACCAAAAAATGTTTAACTGTTCTTCCTCTCCCTCTAGATACTAGCTCCACCAGTGCTTACAACCTGGTAGGCTTCCCTCCATACCTTTCTTACTTTTCCATTAAGCATTCAAATGCATATGAATGCATTTTATACCATTTTATAAACCACGGCAATATGTACAGTATTGATAATATCTCAAGGCAAATCTTAGAAGCTATATGACTTTCAATACATTAGATAGGCCAGATTTACTCAAACATTTCCTTATTCAGATATTCTTTGCTGTGTTCCCTTTACTCTGCTGCTGGAAATGCTACAATAAAAATTTTCATACATATATTTTGTTATTCAGGTTTATGCTCACTTCTGTTGTAACAAACATTCCAGAAATCTCACCAGCTTACCACACACAGTAAGTTCATTTCTAGCTAACACCACTGTCCAATGCAAGTCAGGCTGTTCTTTTGCAATTTGCCTCCAACAGTGCTTTGAAGATCCATCTTATTATGGTTTTGCTATCTTAAGTCCTTCATTTCCAGCAGCAAGGTTGGTAGAGGGCTTGGAAGATGACAGGGACTGATTTATGAGGAAGACTGTATGTGGCTTAAGACACTTTGCCCAGATTCTACTGACTACAACCCAATCATGTGACCCTTACCTAACTGCAAGGGAGGCTGGGAAATGCAGTCTTCCTGTGTTCCCAGAGGTGATGGACGGATAAGCATTTACCCAACTTTGCCAAATATGTTTTTATATTGCTGGCTTTATTCCAAAAGATATATTCCTAGACTGTAAAATTTCTATCATTTTGCAAAATGACCTAAATAATAACTGTTATTTCTACCAGCAGAGTGAAAATACTCAGAACCATTCTTCCTCTTCTAAATCTCCCCTCTATACGTGCTAAAAAACTAGAAACTCAGTTGACCAGATTTGTGTCAACAGGGTCCTGGTTTAACTTCCACCCACTGAGAGGCACTCTCATTGTAAAATCTGGGAGGGTAAAGAAGCAAGCAGCCTTTATTTCATTACACGTTGACAGATGGCAGAAATGGCATGTACAGTGGCTTTCAGGTGATGTCTTGCATTGTGGAGGGATGACTGGCAGTAGCTTTCCCTGAAATTCTTGCACTATTGGATTTTCTAAAGCCAGCAATGATTTCTCCTGACTTGTTCCCTCAGTCTTTCTGACAGTTTAGTGAACTTCTTTATACAAGAAATTAGATAATTTCTTATATAAAATCTCCTCCTACTTGAAATATTTAAAGCAATTTGCTTTCCAGATCAAGGATTCACTTACATATCAACACAGATAGCATTCTTCTTTTGTCTGTTTATGGCTCTTTTTTTTCTACATAAAAGTTGCTAATTCTTATTTTTCAAATATATTTATGTTTTATATTATAGCTTGCTCTTCCCAAGCCTTGGCTAACATAAATATCCTCTAAAACCTCATTTTTATCTTTGTTACTTAAGCCATTAATCCATCTGGAATTTTTCTTTGCATGTGTTGTGACTGTTATCATCCTTTATTAAATAAGACATTTTCCCACCTAACTGAAATACCATCCTTGTTCCAAATGTCTTGATCTATTTCTAAGCCACGTACTCTATCCCAGTGATCCATTTGTTTATTCCTAAGCAGTGCTATACATGTTGATTGCTGTGGCTTTATGGAATATTTTAACAACTAGTTTATAAATCTAAATTCAAGGGAGATTATCTAACACAGAAACCTGTACTATGAGGTTAACTCAGTTACATATAGAACTCAGAATAAAACTTATCTTTCTATCTCTATGCATATATTTGAACTTTCTATAAATATTAATAACAGAAACTACTGAATGCTTGGCTAACATGAGGGAGCAATGGTCAGTCCTAACCTGCTTTCAAATGTTTGAGAAAAGCAGCCTCATTGTTCTCACTGACTGCTTTTCTAATAAAAGAATGTTATAAAATTGAATTTGTAATGTTATCCTTTTCAATGTTTTCAATCATGTAAATGTTTATCTGAGGTTTTTTTTATTGAGATGTAATTCACATACCACTCACTTCACCCTTTAAAGCGTTCAATTCAGTCTTTTAGTACATTCACAAAGTTGTGCATCAATTTCCACTACCTAATTCTTGTTTGTCTGATTTTTTTATTATTTAAAAAAAAAATGAAACACAAAAGTGTAATTTTCATTCAATAAATATCATTTGATCCTTATTCGGCTCTGTTACAAAAAGTGAGGTCCATGATTTTAGAATGATGACAGCAATTTATCAACCAAGTAATCAGTTTTCACACAGTTTCAATAATGGCAGCAATTTCCTTGAACTGTCTGTAGAAATTCTGGAGAGAAAGGGGGAAAATAATATTAATTTTGCTTTCAGAGGTAATTCAAGTAGCTCTTTCAATAACAGTTGAAATATGTAACATATTAAGACTGCACTTTAATGTTATATCCTCAACTATTAAAGAAGGGTACTCTAAGAAACTAACAGGTACAATTTGGTGCTGCAAATAAAAATACTATTGCAGAGTTGGATAATTAGCTCATGACTAAACTTTCAAAAGGCACCTACAAAAGTTCTTTTGAGATCACAACAGAAAGATTGATTAAATACCCACCACTGTCCTAGAAACTGAAGATAAAAACAAAAATGACAGCTCGGTTCCCAGGCCTCAAATCACTTTAAATGTCGTGAAAGACTGCATTTCAGGGTGATAGGAGCTATCCTGTTTAAGATACAAGTTCAATTACAGTAAGAGAGATCCAACATTGGCAATGGCTTGAATAGTAGAAGCTTATTACTCTTTCGCTTATAAATTGAGCTTGTCTGATACTCCTGTAGAAGTCATCTTCTTTTTTTAAACTTCAGATAAGGAAGGGACCAGATTCTGCCTTCCTTCTCCTCTACCTGCCAGGAAGCTAGGAGGCAAATTTGAAACTTAACCTCAGCAATTAAAATACCCTCTAGAGATTAACAAATTTGTATTTTCCTTCCTTTTTTGGTCTTACTTCTTAATTTTGCTACTCAAAAACATATGTATTTTGTTTTAATTTATGTGTAAATTTATTATGGAATAAAACAGGATGTCACTATTTCTTTAAAAATATATACTGATGGACAAAATTTCAGCTACAAGAAATATATAAATTAAAAGCTCAAAGAATGTACCTTAGCTCTCAGTCCTGTAATGTGACCAACAGGTTCTGTTTGTCTGGTTAGCTTTTAAGCCATGTAAAAACTACCTTTAAAAGAGATGCCCCCCTTTCTAATTTTTCCAATGGAAAAAAAAAATTCTAAAGAGAGAATCAGAGAGCATGAATGCTGCACAGGAAAATAATTATGACAGGATTATAAATTACAAAAAGTATTGAAACCTATATTCTCTTTTGAAATTATTTGGTCCTTATATTCGGCTGAAGGCTACTCACATATTACAGTATACTACATTTATTTCCTTTTAACCAAGTCCTACTTCCTTCCAAAACACTAATTAGCATTAATAATGTTGAATCTGTGACCATTATTTTTTGTTCTAAGGCAGCGATACCTGTTTTAAAGAACTGAAAGGGAAAAAAAACCTTTAAAATGTAATTTGTAAAACAGAATTTCCATATGATCCAGCAACCTCATTTTTGGGTATATATCCAAAAAAATAAAATAAAATCACTATCTCAAAGAGATATCTGCACTCCCATGTTCACTGAAGCATTATTTACGATAGCCGAGGTATGGAAACAACCAAAGTGTCTGGTGACAGATGGTTAAAGAAAATGTGGTGTAGTATGTGGTGTACACATATACATACACACATATACAGTAGAATACTATCCATCCTTAAAAAGAAGGAAATTCTGCTATTTGACAACATGAATGAACCTAGAAGGCATTACACTAAGTGAAATAAGCCAGACACAGGAAGACAAATACTGTATGATCTCACTGATAGGTGCAATCTAATAAGGTAGAACTCACAGTAACAGGAGTATACAGTGGTCACCAGGGTTGTGGGGTAGGGAAATAAGGAGATGATGGTCAAAGGTATAAACTTTCAGTTATAAGATGAGTTAGTTCTGGAGACCTAACAGTATAGTGAATACAGTTAGTAATAATGTATTATTATCAATATATTTGAAATCTGCTAGGAAAGATCTCAACTGCTCTCACCACACAGGTACACAAAATAGTTAATTATGTGAGATGACGAATATGTTAATTAGCTTGACTGCAGTAATCATTTCACAATGTATACATATACAAAAATCATCATCTTGTATACATTAAATATATATGATTTTTATTGTCAATTCTACTTCAATATAGCTGGGGGTGGGAGGGCATAGCTTGTAAAAGAGGTCGAAAGCATCCTAAAGTGGTCTGTAAGAGGCTTTTCTTAGAGTAATAACTGCTATGAAAGAAGATTCTTATCTAGTCACTCACCAAAGAAAACAAAACAAACAAAAACAAACTCAAAAGCCAGTTAAATTAGTCACTGACAAAACATTTCCCTGTATGTACATTTTTTCAAAAGTCTAATTTCTCACCCACCCCCCGTTTCTTCCTTCCTTACAGAAAAGAAGTAGAAGGATAATATGAATAACATGACTCTAAATATAAACCATTAAGTTACTCATATCTCTAACTGACAGAACTAGTCATCAAGTATTAGTGTTCAACCTATATTTTGTAGTCAGAAAATTCAGGGTCAACACTATGCAAAATAAGATTCATTTAGCTTATTATTCTTAAATATTAAGCCTAAGAATAAGATAAAACAGTTCAATGTAAAGTAAATATCTTGTCACAGAAGATGAAAATTCCCGAAATATACTAGAGTACTGTGAAAGTGATCAAATGTGACAGTATACAAATTCAGCATATTACATTGAAAATATTAAAAACAACTTGATCAAATTCCCTAAGAAAACAAATTCAGATCTTTTGTACTAATAAATGTAAAACACATCAAAATAACTGCAAATAAAAACAATTAAAATTCTCCCTTAAGAAAGATTTTATACATCTTTTTAAGCAGCAATTACAGAACGATGAAATAAACTGAATGAGTTAAATCACAAACCTGAAACTGTGGAATTGTCATTTCAAAACACTTGTTCTTTACTTGGCCAGAATGATCTGCCACTTTCAGCATCACTGCAACATAAGGATACTTAAGTGATCTGCAACTGTCCGAGCTCACAGCCATACCCAGTTTCCACTGAAAATCTAGAAGCTATAAACGAAACAGTATAAAACATCAGTAATAATATTGCCTCGAACGCAGATATTTATTGAATTTTACTGGTCTCACATTCAACTTTTGCCAATTATAATAAAAGAAAATACCTTCATTTTAATATTGCTA
>NW_011888936.1:234479-238740 GCF_000151845.1 Pteropus vampyrus | reverse complement strand
TTTATACATCTTTTTAAGCAGCAATTACAGAACGATGAAATAAACTGAATGAGTTAAATCACAAACCTGAAACTGTGGAATTGTCATTTCAAAACACTTGTTCTTTACTTGGCCAGAATGATCTGCCACTTTCAGCATCACTGCAACATAAGGATACTTAAGTGATCTGCAACTGTCCGAGCTCACAGCCATACCCAGTTTCCACTGAAAATCTAGAAGCTATAAACGAAACAGTATAAAACATCAGTAATAATATTGCCTCGAACGCAGATATTTATTGAATTTTACTGGTCTCACATTCAACTTTTGCCAATTATAATAAAAGAAAATACCTTCATTTTAATATTGCTAGGGGAGCAATAATCAAACAAAAATGGATAAAGAACAGGATATAAACAGAGTTAAAAAACAACACTGTCATAAGGAAAGAAACAAAAACAAAAACCTTCACCAGATGTGTAATGGAAGTAGAAGATGTGGCAGTATTGGTTTTCCTTTCATTTTGCTCCTACACTTAAGAGAACTCCAAATGCTCTGGACCATCTCCTGCCTCACTTCCCTGTCATCCCATTTCCATGCCTTCCCTTCCCCCATTCTGCAACCCAAAAGTCTTAAAATGGAAGATGAGTTATACATCATCTTCATGTCTGATTGAGGCACACATGGGAACCATTCCAATTTCTTTCCTCACCAACAGTCCTCGACTTGCAACCCTATCCTAGTATAAATACTGGGTGATAGGTGGTTTTAGATTTCATCACTGTTGATGATGGACACCAGCCAGGTGATGTGCTATGCAGTTTCCATGTATTAAATGCCACACTGAATCATCATAACATTATAGGCTATTATTTCCATTTTGCAGGTGACACAACTGAATTTCAGATAGCTTAAATGTAAATTTCGGAAAAAAAAAACGTCAGAACTGAAATCAAAGTCTGACTCTAAAGATTACATGCTTATCAACTACTGGCTGACTCAATACTTTTTAGCTAATTTCTGTCTATGATTGTTCAGTGTTGCCTTGGCATAAAATAGGATCGGATAAATGTAGCTCTTAATACTGACTCTAAAACATAAGACCATGAGTGGAGGAATTAAGAAATACTTGTCTACTGACTGATACCCTTTGCTACCAAATTAATGTTGATTAAGCAAAAGCTTTGCTTGTTGATAAATTTCTTTTTATAAGAGGCGGTATCAGTGTGAGGACCAAAATTTCCTCCTGTCACGGACTGACTTTGAATCAATTGGCTACAATATTAAGGCCAGGCTGGTGCTGGTGAAAGGCTAACATATAATTAAGTAAAAGGATTATATAGATATGTTTTAAGTAAAAGCTTCTCATACAAAAATAGAGAAAAGATAGTTGGTAAATAACAAAAGAACTACAAATGGCTAATAAACCTATAAACAGAAAGCAAGAGAAATACAAATTTGAACCACAATGAAATACCACTACACACTTACCAAAATGGCAAAATTTTAAGTTTGACAATTCTAAGTATTGGGAAGGATGTGTCACGTGCTATAGATGGAAGTCTAAATTGGGTCAATCTTTTGAATAACTAGCTTTACCCAGTAAAACTGGCTTTATGCATATCCTGTGATCCAATGATTCAATTACTAGGGATATAACCTAGAAAAACTTGTGCATATGTACAAAGGATACACATACAGGAATGTTTCTAGTATCTACATTTGTAATGGCCCTAAACTATAAACAACCTAAAAGTTCATTGGTAAGAAAATTGATTAATAAAATGCTGTATGGCAATGAAAATCAATGAACTTCAGCTATACTTAATATCAAAAAAGCTGAAATAAGTCAAAAGGTTTTAAGTCCATTCAACTTAAACTTTAGAAACAGGAAATATACTATTGTTTAGGGATGCATATACAAATGGCAAGACTACAAAGAAAAACAAGAATATGATGATCACAAAGGATAGTTAGGATCTCTAGGAAGGAAAGAGGTTTGACTGGGGAGGAGCATGTGGTGAGCTTCTGGGGTACTGGTAATGCTCCAATTCTTGAGTTCTGATTAACTTTTAAATTATTCCTTTTTTTGTAACAATGTGAGATGGAAGTTAACTAAATATACTGTGGTAATCATTTCACAATATATGTATGTCGTCATTATATGGTATACCTTAAATTTATAGAGAGCTGTTATGTGAATTATATCTCAATAAAATTGGCAAAAAGCGAAATTATTCATTAAATTGTCTATAGGTTATATATTTTTATATATATATTCTTACATATATAGTGAGGGGAGGATAAAAATGAGTACATTTCTGATGGAAAGGAAAAATTCATTGTTGGCTAGGGTGATCAAGGGAGCTTTACAGAAGGGATAGCTTTAAACTCAGTTTTGAAAAACAAACAACTGAAATTGAGGAAAATATATCTTAGATATTCTATAAATACACACCTAAATGAAGAATTCTTATTTAATATTAAGTTGAATCAACCAGAGATTAAAATAGTCAATATCTGGTTAGGGAATGGAGCATTTATCTGTCTTAAAGTAGAAGGTTCCTCTAAGGATATATGAAAATAAAGCTGACTAAAGTGATTAAGAGGCCCATAATTATTTAAAAATTGAATGAGCTTTCGGAGGTTTTCAAAATACTCTCATACACTCTATCTTATTAAGGAAAAGATATCATGTAAGTCGTTTAAACTTTTCCTGTAGGCAATGGAGACTCACTGAAAGTTTTTGAGTACAGACAATGATATAAAAGTACTGATTAAAAAATATTTATCTGGTGGCAGCAAAACACAATCATCCAGGTATGAGGTTTTAAGTGCCTGAAGGAAGGTGGTGACAAGTAGGATTAAACTGAGCCTATAAAGAATGAATCACTAGGTACTAATGATTACCTACATAGTTATGGGAGGTAGCAAAGACAACTTCAAAAATTTGAGCCCAGGTGACTGGGAGAATTCTGACATCATGTATCGAACAGGACTGCATATATTTTAAGTCCAATGGCATTATCAGGAAGAGAGAAAGAATATCTAAATAGGAATATTCAATAAGTAGCTAAAAATCCAAGAAAATAATTCAAAGGAGTTCATGACTGGAGATACAGTTTTTATATCAGTTCATTGGTGATATCCAAGAATTTAACTGAACACTTCTTCAACTTATTCAGCCTGTACAATTCTTTGATGCAAGAAGTTCCATGTTGACTGCCCACAGTAAAATGGTAGAGTAAAACATTGCTCATTTGACTCTCAAATTCTGAAACAAAACTCTGGATTATCTAGAACATTTCAAGCAGAAAAGCAATTAAGGACCACAATATTGGAATCCACAGACGATGACAACAGGGGAAACTGGCAGGTGAGGAAACAGGGAGAGCTGACATCCAGACACTAATTGTGCAAAGTTAGTATTCGAGTGTCAAAGAAAGCTGGAATCAGGTTTATGAGATAAGAATTTCCTGAATTCCAAACTGAACATTTAAATGCAAATTAAAAACAAACCTTTTTAATAAATATGGTTTAGCCTTAAATAGGAATTAATGGCATGAGATTTTAAAAAGATAAAAAAAAAATACACATCACTATGGAGAATATTAAGAATGAAGTAATGAAGCCTCATAATTCTTACAGAATAAAGAAAATAATTTAAAAAGAAAACATGCAAAGAAAAAATAGTGAAAAAAATCCAGAAGTAAAATGAATAAAAATAAAAATAATCAGAAAGCAAATATAGTTAAAAAGGTAAACAAAAAAAAATTAGCTGTAGTCAGTCACATTAAAAATTAGATATGGCAGCTGAAGTTATCAGTAATATAAAAACATTACTATGAACACTATAAAGAAAAAATGATAAAGACCATTGCAGTTTAAATCTAATTTTTATTTTTCAAAGTACAAAACAGGAGAAAATTAGAAAAAATAATCATGTACAACTCCATCTTAAAAACTATTTTCTTATTCCTGTGATGCCATTGTTAGTCTTTAGCTGTATGCAATTTTTATAGTCACAAAATACACTTTCATGTTTTCTCCTTTTTAAATCAAAGTTTTCAAAAGAGAAGACTGTTAGGTGTTCTGCATACATTAATCTCTTTCAAAAATACTATGAGGAAAAAACTAATTAAGCAACTCGTCCAAGGATACAAAACTAGAAGAGCTGGTATTCAAACCCAAATTTGTCTGATTCTATATTCCATGCATTTTTTCATTATACCTAGCTGCAACATGATTACTATTTGAAATTAAACTAACTTCTAGTAGGTCA
>NW_011888936.1:227488-234429 GCF_000151845.1 Pteropus vampyrus | reverse complement strand
CACAATATTGGAATCCACAGACGATGACAACAGGGGAAACTGGCAGGTGAGGAAACAGGGAGAGCTGACATCCAGACACTAATTGTGCAAAGTTAGTATTCGAGTGTCAAAGAAAGCTGGAATCAGGTTTATGAGATAAGAATTTCCTGAATTCCAAACTGAACATTTAAATGCAAATTAAAAACAAACCTTTTTAATAAATATGGTTTAGCCTTAAATAGGAATTAATGGCATGAGATTTTAAAAAGATAAAAAAAAAATACACATCACTATGGAGAATATTAAGAATGAAGTAATGAAGCCTCATAATTCTTACAGAATAAAGAAAATAATTTAAAAAGAAAACATGCAAAGAAAAAATAGTGAAAAAAATCCAGAAGTAAAATGAATAAAAATAAAAATAATCAGAAAGCAAATATAGTTAAAAAGGTAAACAAAAAAAAATTAGCTGTAGTCAGTCACATTAAAAATTAGATATGGCAGCTGAAGTTATCAGTAATATAAAAACATTACTATGAACACTATAAAGAAAAAATGATAAAGACCATTGCAGTTTAAATCTAATTTTTATTTTTCAAAGTACAAAACAGGAGAAAATTAGAAAAAATAATCATGTACAACTCCATCTTAAAAACTATTTTCTTATTCCTGTGATGCCATTGTTAGTCTTTAGCTGTATGCAATTTTTATAGTCACAAAATACACTTTCATGTTTTCTCCTTTTTAAATCAAAGTTTTCAAAAGAGAAGACTGTTAGGTGTTCTGCATTAATCTCTTTCAAAAATACTATGAGGAAAAAACTAATTAAGCAACTCGTCCAAGGATACAAAACTAGAAGAGCTGGTATTCAAACCCAAATTTGTCTGATTCTATATTCCATGCATTTTTTCATTATACCTAGCTGCAACATGATTACTATTTGAAATTAAACTAACTTCTAGTAGGTTAAGAAAGTAGATAGGTCTAGGACAGGACAAGAATGTTTAGCAGCTTATACATGCTAGACCTGAGCTGTCCAATACAATAGCCATTAGCCAAAGATGACTATTTAAATTAATTTAAAATAAATAGAAAAATTCAGTCCCTCAGTTGCACTAGCTACGTATCAAGTGCTCAAGTTACACGTGGCTAGTGCTACCACACTGGGCAGTGCCAACATCTCCATCACTGCAGAAAGTTCTACTGGACAGTACTGTGCTATATCCTGTGCTAATGTATATGTGGAAACCGATTAAGGCATGAGTTACTTGCAAATTTCTGCTTGAGAATTCATATTAGCTCTAGCTCAAGTAAACATTTGCTAAGTCATCAGCATTTCCCACCTTGTTTAATGGTATCTTCATCCATACTTAATTTTCTTAAGCACTTATCATTACCTGAAATTATGTTTACTTATTAACTGTCTCCCCAAAGAAACCCAACCTTCGTGAGAGCAGGAGCATGACTGACCTAGTTTACTACTGGGTCTACTAGAGTAATATCTGATACAAAGTGAAAGTTCCAATAAGTATTTGTTGAACTAATATGTTTAGAGCTTCTGGGGGATGTGGTAAATGGTCTCCAAAGATAGCTTCCCACACCTGGTGTCACCTCTCCCTGTGTGTACATGCCATCCTCACATCAGGGAGTGGGGCTTATTTTCCCTCTGCGTGAATCCTAGCTGTACCTGTGACTGCTCTGATCAACAGAATATGGCAGAAGCAGCTTTCTGGAAGCTCTGAGCCTGGGCCTTAGGAGAACTGGAAGTGTCTGCCTCCTTCCTCATGGAATATAGGCTCTTGAGACTCTCCTTCTTGGAATCCAGCCATGCCGATGTGGCCAATCATGTGAAGGAAAACCAAGTCACTCCAATTATGAGATCTAGCTGAGCTCCCAGCCAAAGTCATCACGGAGCCATGTGAGTGAGACCTCTTGATTTCCGGCCCAATTACGCTCCTAGATGACTGAAGCCCCAGTTGAAATGACAGGGAGTAGAAACCACCACCTAGCTAAACCCAGTTAATGCACAGAGTCACAAGAGATAATTACACAGTTGTTTCAAGTTACCAAGTTTTGGGTAGTATGTTATGTAGCAATAGATAACTAAAACAGGGCAAAGACAACTAGCTGAAAATAACTTTGTTGATAAGTTTAAAATGATATATGACATCAAAAATGTATTCTCATAACTATGTAATCTGAACTATATTAGTTTATAGAAATTTCAGCAAATACAAATAACCAAAAATTATTTCAGATTTGGTCAGTGTAACCAGTTACCTCTGAAATGTTAATATATCCAGGAAAAATAATACAGAAAAATAAAGCCTTTGCCATTAAGCATATCGACTGCTGGTAAGTTCATAGTACAACTGCCTGGAAACACCAAACATAAATCTTCCCTCAAAAATGTTTTTTTTATCCTCATTTCATTTCTGCTGATGACTTTCATTTTCCTAGTAACTCAGTTATCAACTTTGGTCAACTTTGATTTTTCTCTCTCACTCAAAACATGTATGAACTGCTAAGTATTCAAGACTTCATTTCAGCCACTGCCACTGACATGTACTCTCGTCTTTCCGATCTCACTGCTACAAACCTACTCAAAGCCTATTTTAAAAATCTTGCCTTAAATTTTACTGCAGCTTCCTAATTAGTTTCTTGCCTATAGTCTTTCTGGGCTCCAATCCAGAGTATAGACTATAAACATTGCTTATAAATTAACCAAATCTGACATCACAGGTGAAAACCTATTAAGTCTACAGCCTCAAGAGCTAGTTGCCAGCCTCTCACCTAGCACTGGAGTCACACCACAGCACAGTCCCCAAGGGCTTGCCCACTTGTACTCAAACTGGACTGCATCCCTTCTCGAAATTCTTTCAACCTTTACACCTTTGCTCATTTTTTCATTCCTCTTGGCATACAACTCTCAAACATCTACTTAAAATTGAAAACTCCTTTCAAATTCTACCTGCTCTGTGAAATCTTTCCTGGTTTACTCAATCCTTCTCTGAATGTTCTGTCATTTTTTATACCTTAGCACTTAGAACGTTCTGTTTGTAGAAGTCATTTGTGGATTGTCTCCCTCCCTCACATTCACCAGACTGTAAATGCCCTGAGGGTAGCTGGTACAGCCAAAAGAATATATAGAACAAAAATAGTGATATCTTTATGAACCATCACATAAACTACACAAAAATTTAAGTCACTATTTCTTATACATGGGAAGAAGAAAAATGGCACAAGATATTGTGTCAATAGAACATCTTTCTTTTGATTTATACCATAAAATTGGCAAGGAAGAAAGCAATAAAATGTGGCCCGAATAACATTCATTCATCTATAAAGAGTTCTAATTAGACATCTATATAAGCGAATCATGAATTACTTCAAAACAATGATTATAAGAATGTGAAGTAATAATCTTAAACCTCTAGTGCTGGGTAATAGAGCACCATGGTTTGTTAAATTTAACAAGTATAGATTCTAAAGTCAGACAGATCCGAGCTGGAATCTCAGCTCTCCTACCTTATACCCACATGGCTTTGGATGTTACTATGTCTCTATGTGCCATTATTCAATAAGTATTTACTAAATGATACCATGTTCTAGGCACTGGGGATATAAAAAAGAATAAAACAAAGTTCCTACATTTTAGTAAGGAAGACAGACAATAAACAAATAAACACATAATGAAGTTGCAGTAAGTGTTATAAAAAGTGGAACAGCAATACCGGGTAAAGGGACAGTGTGACCAGGAAGGCTGTTTAGATTGAGCGTGGGAAGACCTCTTTGAAGAATTGGCTTTTGAGTAGAAAGAGACTTGAATAAAGTGAAGAAAAAAGCCACATGGATATCTAGAGGAGAGTACTCTGGACAAAGCGAGAAGCATGCCTGGAGTGTACACAGGGAATACCAATGAGGCCCGTGTGGCTGGAGTTGCATGAGTTAAGGGAAAAGTAAAAAATGAGGAATCCATTTCTGGGCCTGAAGGCCAAAGTAAGTCCATCTTGAAAGGCCCGTAAGCCAAAGTAAAAAGATTTTTTTTCTAGTGTTGACAGGAATCTCTTAAAAGGCTTCTAGAAGGGGAGAGACGTGGTTTAACTAGATTGCAACAGGCTCAGGTAGACTGCTGGAAAGGGCGTTAAGTTTAATAGGGAAAGTAAGGAGACCCAACTGAGTGAGAGTCTAGCTTTGGTTTTCCTAGAGGTTTATGTTCCTGTAATTTTCTGTATTCACCTGTCTCTCCAGTTTGGGGGGCAGCAGTATACCCTGTGATTTGCCTCTCCGACAATTCAAGAAGAGCTGCTGACTTTTCAGTTTGTTCAACTTTTAACTTTTTAGGATGAAATGACTTCCAAGCTCCTTAGAAGCTGGAATGGAAACTGGAAGTCTATCATTTTTTTTATAACTTTCTTCGTAAAGGTTTTAAACATCGTTTGTTAGATTCATGGCGAGGCACTTCATAATTTCTTACCGTTGTAAATGACATCTTTTAAAAATATTTCTCAGCTCTGAATATAGGAAAAAAATTAAATCACCTTGTTTAAACTCTCAGACTAATTCTAATGTTTGTAAACTATCTTGGCTTTTTCTATGTAAACAATCATATAACTTGTGAATAACTGTCCCCCAAAGCTGTCCACATTCCAATTCCCAAAACTTGTCAATGTTACCTTACACAACAAAACAGACTTGTAAGTATGACCAAACTAAGGATCTTGAGGTGAGATTATCCTGGATTATCTAGGTAGGCCCAATGTAATCACAGGGTCTTCATAAGAGGGAAGCAAGAGGGTCAGTCAGAGAAGGTAACGATGACAGCAGAAAGTGACAAGAAAAGAAGTTGGCATGCTGTGCCTAGAAGATGGAAGTAGAACCCACAAGACAAAGAATGTGAGCAGCCTCTAGAAGCTGGAAGAAAAGGAAACAGATTCTCCCCTAGAGCCTCCGGAAGGAACACAACCCTGACGACACCTTGATTTTATCCTATAAGGCTAAGTTTGACTTCTGATCGCCGTAACCGTAAGATAAATTTATGTTGTTTTCAACAACACCCCCACCCCCACCCCGGTTCAATTTTTAAAACCCTATAATCTAGTATAATTGTTTCAGAATGTCTTAAACATATAATTTAGTGTAAGTGAATGAGATAAAACGATTTATGAAAGATTGAATCAAAGTGCACTAAATAACTCTGAGGAAAGCCAGATTAGAGGGTTGATTACTGTCTGAGTTCCCCCACCTCCCAGTAATACTCAAAAACAACAGCAAAATCAGTTGGAGACAGATCACAGAGAGCAGTAAATGGGCATCTCTCAGCCCCTGTATTCTCATTATTTCTTATTTCAGCCCTTTGTTATAGTATTTTGTATGGACCTGGATGATTCCTGACCTAGAATACTATAGTTTTAGTACTCTTCTTCTGGGAAGTGTTGTAAATTATTTGTCTAAAAATAGTTTTTTACCCCAAATAGGATAAGAACACTTAGAACAAAAAAACAGGATTAAGATATGCTTAAAAATTCGAATCCTTATTCTTAGCATAAATACATATACATTGGAAAGTTAAGGAAGTATACTCTCCACCTTCAAAATAACTGGTTTTTAAAGACTAAGAAAATGTTTGAGGTGCTACCTTTGTAAATTTTAATAATGTCTTCCCTCTGTAATCATTCTAAAATACTGTGTACCTAGTCTCCAAAAAACGGCGCCTAATCAAGAATAATATTTGGTCTCTATCTGCTGCAGTGCGTGAGGGAGGTTAACTACAATGGCAGTGGCTCCATTTCAGGTGCAAAGTGGAAGAAATAATGCAGGATGGCGGGACGAAAGTCACAGGTTCACGGGCACAGGACCTGGACTTGGGAGAGCTGAGGAAGGCTTAAGGTGGCATCGTCCCCCGGCTTCCCCAGGCGGAAAGGCGGTCCAGGTCCAGCCGCCCGCCCCTTACCCAACGCAGGCCGGCTCAGAATGGGGCGGGGCTGCCATTCACTCACCTGGTTGGTGACCTGAAACGGAACAGTAAAACAGTTTAGGGAATGATCTTTCTTGCTCCAGAAGCCCGCTAGCCCCAGCTCCTTCTAGGCCAGGGCTTACCTCGGCCTTAGCATCCAGCTGCAGCTCGCCAGACCCCTCCATGGCAAGTGTCCAGGGATCGCACCACCGACTCGGGTGGACACTCCCAGGGCCATCAACACTTCCGTTTTCCTCTTTCCGGCCCCCGCGGCTTGGCGCACGCAGCAGATGTAGGGGAGCAAGGAACATGCATTTTTGTGTAACATCCTCGGTTTTAACTAAATACAGTTGGATGGAGCTACAAAGCAACTACTTTATTACTGTAGGTAAAAGGGGCCAAATATTTAGGATATACCCTGAGACGGGAAGGACATATTAACTTTAAGATGCCGTCTCCCCCTGCTTACGCTGTAGACGTGGACTCTTCCTATTTGGGGGCCCACAGCGCCCTCTGCGAAAGCGCAAACTTGTGACTGCGGGAGTAATTGATCCCAACCAGATTTGAATGCGACTGGAAAACCACACCGCCTTCCAAGCCTGCGAGGAGGATGCCTGTGGGAATTATAGAACAGCTTTCGTCACTGGGAGTGGGAGGATACTTTTCTTTATCCCCGCTGCCACTCCAGCCGCCAACCTGACTACAGCAATACCTTCCCAACTGGTCTGCCCGCTTCCCTCCTACTCAAGTCCATTCTCAAGTCCATTCTACAGAGTATCCAGAGATTTTCTCCCTACCAACTCTTCATTTTTAAAAACTTGAATTTTTTTCGGAGAAGTTGCAAAAATAGTTAAATGAACATATGTATACCCTTCATCTGGATTCACCAACTTAACATTTTTACACATCTGTTTTAACGTCAGCTACATACATAGTTATGGTGTCACATTATCCCTAAGTACTTGAGCATGTATTTCCTATGAACAGGGGCATTCGTCTAAAAAAA
>NW_011888936.1:206948-225593 GCF_000151845.1 Pteropus vampyrus | reverse complement strand
GTGGTGGTGGGGGGTGGATAATGGTGGTAATTGATAGGCAGCATAAGTAAAGATGCAGAACTGGGAATAAAGTAGGATCACTGATCCTAGAATCAGAGAGGTTTTACAACTTAAAGCAGAGTATGCAAATTCTTAGTCTTTGGGCCAAAGCTGGCCTACTCACATATGTAAAACAAAACAAAGAAAACACAACAATTATATCTGAAACTGAACGAGAGTGCATTTACAGGTTTTACATGTTCTAGTTTTATCACTGCCCCCACATTCTTTTTTCATTCTATCTGTCCAATTCACACAATTACCCGAAAACTACATGACATAGTTTTCTACCTTTGGCTTAACAGGACCTTACAGAGTGACCTACGTAAGTTAAGTATATGGCTTATATATACATAGCTAGATTATAGTAATCACAATTTCTGATCAAATAGCTGAGACTTATTAAGCCATCATATGGACAGATGAGGCCAAATTATGTAAGATTTGGGTATGTTCTCAAGTACTGCCAAAAGGGTTTTGGGATGGTGGTTTGGCAATGCAATGCAGGCTCAAGGCAGGTGACCAAACATATGTGCAGTAAGAAGATAGCTGAATGTACCGAAAAATAATGTAAGGTAGTGTGTAGTCATGGTGGCACACCACGAATGAACATATAGAGGAATTGATCCCCACAGCCCTAGGGGAAGCTGGGCAGGACTGGTTACAACTATGATGACAACCTGATTTGATTAAGTCAAGTATTACACAAATACCACATTTCATCAGTTGTTTGCTTCATATTTTTTCACATTTAACATCTCAGAAATCATACTACACATTGCATCAGGTAGCTTCTTACAGTGATGGGTAGTCAGGCAGCAGTTGTGACTTAGTTGTTTTCACAGGAGCATGCATGATCTTGGTCATAGCTGTTCAATACTTCTATTGAGTTATGGGTATTCTTGATTGTATATTACTATGTTTAACTGCCATTTACAATGTCTTTTAAAAGATTATGCTGCGATTAGGCATAATAAAAAGTTAACCAGGTATGGAAATAGGCATGGAAAGAGAATAGTAGGTTTTAAACTTGTATCAGTAAGGCAAATATAGATTATCAGAGAAATGGCCAAAATTCCATATTTTCTTACAAAGCAACCACATAATTTACAGTTTCTAAAAAAGGTGGATAGCCTTGAGTAGTTAAATCAAAAAGGTTGCATACTTCAGCTTAAGGTGGAAAAACTCTCTCAGAATATAAGAAAGAAATTAATAAGGAGGAGACAGTAGGTTTTGAGATAAGGGTATTTTCGTTAAGACATCAAACAAAAATCAATTTGTCAAAAATTTCCTGCTGCTTTTAAATAGGAGCTGTTGAATTTTCATCAGTTGCTGAGAAAATGAAATCTCGAATTTAGTCACGTAGGAAATGGTGACAAACCTGATATTCTTTGACAATCGTAAAAATTAATCTGTCATTGTTAAAGTTAATAAAAGTGCATGGGTTCTATTTTTCATCTGTATCATGTGATAAAAAAGGTTGGGAAGCACTGGAATAGCTGATGCTATAGGAGTTTTGAGAAAAAATTTTTTAAATAGGTGGAGGATGAAAAGACTGATAGCCAATAACAATTTATAAAATGTTCAAACTCATTAGTGATCAGTGAAACTAAAATGAGATACCTTGACCTCCCACTAAGTTCTAGGATTTCTTTCTCTTCATCTTCATGCTCCTCACTTCTACCTCCTTTTATTTATCCCTTCATTCTCTTCCCCTCACTTTCTTCCTCTTTCCTTCCCTCTCCCAACCCTCCTCACATTCTTCTCTCAAGAAGAGAGGTTTAGCAATGATCTGCTTTTGCTTGTCCCCCTGCTGATGCTGATGTCCTCAGGTCTCAGTCTCCAACCTAAGTGGCTCATCACTGGTGTGAAATTTTTCTGAATAGATGGTTGTTCTTAAAAGGAATTCTGGCAGCTGCTGTTATAACACACTTTTTTTTTTTTTGCCTTGTTAAACTGCATTTACAAAGTTTATAGAATATATAACAGACGACATTAAATACTCCCAACTCTCTCTTAAACTTCTATTCATTTCAGGACATATTTATTTTAAAATCATTGTCCTATATATAAGAAATGTTTAACTGTTGACCCATAATAGAGGCAGATTTGTTCCCAGAGTAATTTACAGCTTACTTACTTAAATTAGCCTTCTTGGTCCCCAGCTTTCTGAGTATTATTCCGGGCTTGTCAACATCATGCTGCTCTTGCCTCCCTCCTGCTTTGAAAAGAAACCTAGATCTCGGTGCCGGAAGTCTAGGCGGAACTCCCATTCTGCCACTGGTGCAAACTTGGGCAACAAACTCTCCAAGCCACCGTCACCTTGTTTGTAATATGGTGACAAGTCTATCTTACCTGCCTACTTTATAGACTATGGTGAGGATCAAACAAATCTATGAGGAATGTCAAAGTTTCCATTAAAGTTTGAATCAAGTAACATCTCATTCAGTGAATATATATTATGGTTTCATTGCTAAAATAAGATTTCATTTTAAATAGTTCATTAACAAATTACAGTTGCATTAACATGTACATTTAAAATTTTTCTGGAGATAAAACTACAAGTTTGTACTTAGTTATTAGAATTTTCGGGTCTCCTCACGGCGGAGGCCCAGGCAGAGGTGTCTCCAGGCGGCGGCTCTGTTCCCCGCGCAGACCGCACAGCATGTCGCTGGCTGCGCGTCCAGGGCAGCTACAGTGGCCCTGCGGCCCGCGACTGACCCAGGTGAGTGCAGCCCGATGACCCTGACCCGGCCCGGGCCCGCGCCGCCCCGGATTCGGTGACCTGGCTCCACGGAGCCTCGTAGTCCCGGCCCACACTAGAAGTTTAAAAAAAAAAAAAAATTGGGCAGGTGTGTTACTCCTTTTATTTTGATTATTCAATTTTTTGGCAGGTATAGCAATTAGCTTTTGCTAAGTAAAAAAAAAAAAAAAAAAAAAGCCCATAAATTCCCAATGTCACACTACAAGCAAACGTTTATTTAGCTTACACGTCTGGGTGTTAGCAGTGGGTTGGCCAGTCTAGACTGGGCTCAGCTGAGGTGATTCTGCTGTGCTACATGTATCTTCACTCTGTTCTTGAGACCAGCAGCCTAGCCCAAGCACATTCTTCTCAAGGCTATGGGAGAAGCCCAAGATAGCAAGCAGAAACCCAGGCTTGTTTAAGGCCCAGCCTTGGAACTGGCACACCATTATTTCTGCTCCGTTTTATTGATCAAAACAGGTCACATGGCTGAACTTAGTGTCAAGGAGTGGGGAAATATACAGTTGATTCTCATTATTTGTGATTGGTATGGTCTATGATGACACCATGAACACTAAATTATATACCAAATCATTGCTCCCAGGAGATATACAGGTTAGAGTCCTTTGAGCCTCTGGTCACATTTCATCAACAGATCAATACACGACCTGTTTTATGTGTTTCTGTTTAAAGACACCTCACTCGACATATATTATTGATTCATTTACACTGAACTCACAGCCAAGAGCACCATAACTCATGCCTGAAGGAAGCTTATCTAACATGAATTTTCTGTGTAAGGCACATCACAGCCTTCTTGCACTTAGGAATACAATATAGCACATCAGCACATGCTTGGGCCATACACATATACAGCGAAATTACCAAACAAAAAGCACAAAAATGCAAAAAATGTGGTACTAAACAGACTGCAAAAAGGACACTTGTTTCCAGTATGAGCCCTGAAACAAGAAGGTGGGGCACTGCCAGCTGAGAACTCAAGTTTTTTGCCACTCCTCCGCCTATGTCTGTGAAAGTGACATGAGTATTATTTTGTGGGTTATTCATTTATTAGTGAATAAGTGTTAGCAAGTAGGCAAATTCAAAATGCAGAATAATGAGTATTGACACTACTTCGCCCTTCAGTGGAAAAACCTTCAAAGTTCTATGGCAAAGGATGTGGACAATGGGAGAGTTAAAAACTGGGGCCAATAATGCAGAATCTTGGGCCCCATCTCAGACTTATTGAATCAAAATCTTCCTTTCAGATTCCCTAGATGTTTGTATACACATTCAAGTTTGAGAAGTACTTCCTTTGATATGATGGTAGTTACATGCATGCCAGAGAGGGTGGGGAGTTAAACCCTATGAAGATTAGGGACCTCCTACATTAATAAAGTTTGTATGGGTCCAAAAGTCTGGGGGCATGCTGTGACAACCTCTCTAAGGTGAAGAATAAGTTATTGCATCTTGCATTTTCTATTAAATGAAAGAGGCAGAGCACCTGGTGGGCCTCTTTGGCTTTTGGAGGCAAGAGATGCCACACTTGGAATACAGCTGCAACACTTTTACTCGGTGACAGAGACAGCTGCCAGTCTGAGTGGGTCCCTGAGCAAAAGTGTGCTCTGTAGCAAGTCCAAGCTGGAATGCAAGTGGCCTTGCTCTTCAGCCCTATGTCCCAGCAGAAACAGTGATGCTCAGGATATCCATGGTGGATAAGGATGCTGTGTGGCTTAGACAAGCTCTAGCAGAAGAGTCACAGTGGAGAACCTCAGGGTTCTGGAGCAAGGCCATTCCTTTGACAGCAAGTCATTTGAAAAACAGCTCCTGGCATGCCACTAAGAGCCTGGCCATGCAACTCAAGTATTATGCAACTACACCTGCTCATCATGAGCTGGACATTGCAGATTTACTAAATCACAGTTGGGTGGAGACAGAGGCAAGCTATCAAACAGATAAAGAAAAAAGAGGAATCAGAGATTAGAAATTCCTTGGAGGTCAAAAAACAGTGGCCAGAAAAACATGAGTGGTAGAGCTGGAAGTTCCCCAAGAAAGGCAAGCTCAGCATAATAAAGTAATCTTTTTCTCTCCCTAACTGTTCCTCTCTCTGAATGCCCTCTATTGGGTGCAAATTAGTAATACGCATTCTAACCCAGGTCAAATCTTTGGAGTTACCACTGACAATTCCTGCTCATCAAAGGGATATCCCCTTAAAACAGTATCTCTTTAATCTGTACCTGCCTCTCTATCTCAATGGCTACTGCCTCAATTCTTGCATCATTTTACTCTTGCGAACTTTTTTATATTATTGACAAATGGTGTTTCTGTATATCTGATTATTTTATTCATTCTTCAAATATTTATCAAGCATGTACGAATAAGGCACTGAGTTAGGCCTTGGGAAAACAATACGAAGAATTTAAAAAGATGCTACTTACTGCAGGCCTCATGGAATTTACAGCCAGGTGGACGAGAGATATGAAAATCCTGCTTAAAATCCTTCGGTGATTTCCCGCTGTTTTCAAGATGAACAGATGTCATGACTGGCTTGTCCTTGCTTACCTCTTCAGCATCACTTCTAATCACTGCTCTTCAATCTTGCAGGCTCTACTCTCTTTTTGAGAGCACTCTCCTCTCTGCATGGCTAATGTTAATTTCTTTTAAGGGTTCACTCCAGTTCTCTACCTTCCAGGAAGCCTTCCAAACACTCCCTATCCCTTCAGCTTCACTTCGTAGTTCTATCGCACCTCATGGTACCACTACCATATATATATGTCATATATATACTTTATTGTGATTCTTCGTTCTTTTGTTCACCTCTTATGCTCTACTGTGAGCTCAGCTTTGTGTGCCCAACACTTAATGCAGCATCTGATTCATAATAGGTACTTGACATTTTTTGTCAAATGTAACTGAGTAGATATATAGAAATGCCTCACACTCTTCAGTAGCAGACAAGGTCAATACGTTACTTCCGCTCTTTGACAAAGGAGCTTCTGGGGCACAGCTCCCAGGTGGCCTACGGCCTTGAGACCTCCAGAGGGGCAGTTACTCGGTCCTTACTTCTTAGAGTAAGACTCAGTGGTGCGCCCTCTAGCGCCTTCGGCTGACTCTGCAGGAATGCGGGGGGAGCCGGCGAGCACGCGGTCCCAGAACGGCGCATGACGCATGCGCAGCACTAGAGCGCTCGGCTTGGGTAGGAAGAGTCCAAGCGTGAAGGGAGCAGGCTGTAGATTAAGATATTTTTTCTTTCTGCAGTAAGGAAATGGCTCTTATTATTTTTCTCTCCAATTGTATCTTAATTTTAATTTAAAATTTGAGGCTGATGTTTGGCTTTTTAGGGAGCGAGAAAGAGCCTAGAGTGTTAGCAAGCTCTTCTTTGTTCTTCAGCACCCCTGCGGGGGGCGGTGAGTTGAACGATCCCAGGTCAAGGCGCGCGGGGGCGGAAGCGGCCGCGGCTGCGACCGCGACGGCTGTCAGAGCTGCTGAGTGGCCGGGCGGCGGTGCCATGGAGCGTCAGCGCTGGCTGCCGCTGGAGGCCAATCCAGAGGTGAGGGCGGCTCTGATCTCGGCCTGGGGCCGCAGGCAGGGGCAAAGGGAACCGGGCTGGGGCAGCTGGTCTAGGGCAGGTTGTCTCTAAATCGTGTTCTCTGTTTTCGTTCCCAGGTCACCAACCAGGTGAGTGAGGTATCTTGTCGCTCGGGACCCTGGAATCCTCCCTGGCCGTCCTACAGCTCCACGCTCCCTAAGAGTTTGCGATTTAATTCCGTGAGGGTTCCTGTTGCGAGTGCTCCCATTTTAGGGCCATCTCTCTCCCACCTGGTTCCTGAAGATGCTCCCAGCTGTCTTAGCCTTTCATCTGGTCCCATTCCCCTATCATCACATTTCTTGGGGTTTCGGGGTTTGAAGGATTTCACTCTCTATTCGTGTTCCTCACTCCCTCTTCGTTTTGCTTCCTGCTCGACCCAATTCCATAATTTTCCCACCCCTGTACCTCCTTGGTGACTAATTTGCCTGCACTACCTGACTCCAAGCTTTGTAAACTCGCCCACCCAGTCCTTGTAATTTCATCCACTGCCTGAACTATGAAATCATCTTCCAATCATCTCTTTCCCCATCAAGTCACTTCTCTTCCCTGCCACGCCCCCCTTCTCTTCCAGTTTCTTAAAACTGGAATTTAGCTGCTTTTATACCATAGAAAGCTCAGTATAATAGTTACACTATTCTTTGCCACATACAGCCCTTAAAGTTTGGGTGTTAGAGGTTTCAGTTTGGGGAGGGAAGAGGGAACATCTCCCAGTCACTCGGTTAAAAGAACATTGAGTGCTACCAGGTATAAACCTTTGATTTGCTCGGGTGTATTTTGTCTTACAGTCTCAACAGCTAGTTTACTTTTTACTGCCCTCTTAGTTTATTTTATAATATACTTTTCCCCCGATGATCTTCCTTCCCATCACGAAAGAATAATGATTCATCGCGTACTTAATTAGCTTTTGGTTTTCAAAGCTTGTAGAAAATTCCACATATAAGGAAAGCAGATAGAAATATTTGAATGTTGGCAACAAACCATGTGTTCTTATTTAGGTTTATTATACACTTTTGAAATGATTGCTATTCCCCCCAGCTATCTCTTTAGTAACCAAAAAAAAAAAAAAAAAGTAATCTATAAAAAGCTCAAAACCTAGCATATTTCTTTTATATTATTATGGTGGCATTTCCTATTTGTGTTAATTTTCTTTTGTTTTACTCTCTTTGAAATTTACTGTTCATTTTTTCCCTAACACATTTTGACTACTTTGTAAAGTAAGAATAATCTTCAGGCTGACGAAGTCAATATTTGCAACTTTTGATTTAATGCCATCGGAAAGAAGTATGTTTTGCTCAGACTTAATTTAGAACTATTTTTAAACCCTTCGTGAAAATCAATTTGCCACATAACTGAAGAGTGTTCGGTTGCATTGATCTATGTGTCTGTTGTTTCTACTGTAGTTTTATAGTAAGTTTTGAAATTAAATAGGATGTATCTCAACTTCGTTTTTACTTTTCAAAATTGTTTAGGCTATTTTAGTTGCCTTTCTATATAACTTTTAAATAAGCTTGGCGATTTCTACAAAAAGTTCTATTGTGATTTTGATGGTGAGTGAGTGCCTAAATTGATAGCATTTTGGGGAAAAATAAACATCTTAACAATATTGAGTCTTGAAATCCATGAAGATGGTATATCTCATCATTGACTTTGATTTGTTTCAATAGTGTTTTCATAGTTTCACCATATAGATCTTGCACATATTTTGTTAAATTTATACCTAAGTGTTTAGTGATTTTTGGTGCTATTTATAAAAGATACTGTTTTAAAATTTTAATTTTTAATTGTTCGTTGCTATGTATAGAAATACCATTTTTTTGTATGTTGACTTTGTATCCTGCTGCCTTGCTAAATTCACTTATTCTAATGGCTTGGGATTTTCTATATAGACAATCATATTCTCTGAATAGAATTTTATTTATCCCTTTTAAATCTGTATGTCTTTTATTTATTTTTCTTGTTGCACTGGTTAGGACCTTCAATACAACATTGACTAGGAGGGAGATGACTTGTTCCAGATGTTCAGGGGGAAACATTTGATTTTTCATCACTAGAGATGTTAGTTTTAGGGATTTAGTAGATGCTATTTATCAACCTTAGAAGTTCCCTTCTTATCCTAGTTTGATGAGAGTTTTTATCATTTATCAATATTGAATTTTCTCAGATGACTTTTCTTTGAGATAATCATTTAAGGGAGAAATAATATCATTTCTACATAAACATAGAAGAAGTGGGGGACACTTCTCAACTCATTTTATGGCCAGCATTACCAAACAAACTATAATAACAAAAACCAAAGACCAATATCTCTCAGGAACACAGATGTAAAAATCCTCAACAAAGTAATAGCAAAGAGAATGCAGCAATATATAAAAAGGATAATATATTATGACCAATTTTATTCCAGTATTGTGAAGCTGGTTTACCATTCAAAAGTCAGTCATTGTAATTACCTATATGAACAGACTAAAGAACAAAACTACTTTTAGATAATATTATTTGTTTTAATAAGACATAAGGTTATAATACTGGAAACATTTCTGTGATTTAGCTATTTTTGGTCCTTGTTCCTAGGTACTTTTTTAAACTGTAAAGACCATTCACTTAATTCACATTAATTAAATAAAATTTGGAGGCATCTTTTTTAATACCATATTTTGGTGATTAAAACATTCATGCTTTTCTGCTTTCCAGTCCAGTGGTAAGAGATAGACAATAAACAAGCAAGCAGACAGATAACTAGCAATTGTCACATGTGCAGTGAAAAAAATTAACAAGGTACTGTAATGGAGACCATCAGGGAAAACAACAGATTGGATGGTGGCAGGAGGTTATTCTGAGGTGACATAAACAGAGAAGAGATGTTATTAATGTATGATTGTATACTACTTATGGCATACTTTGTTGTGATTCAGTTTATTTAAAAATAATTTCTAAAAGAAGTGAATGAGCAAAATCTATGAAGTGATTATTCTTAACAAAAATTTTTGTGGTTGTTTCTTTATTCTCTATGTGTCAGTGACAGAACTGAGACTAGAAAATGAATAGAAATTTAATTAACTGACTTAGAATTTGGATAATTAATAAAATTAAGCCACAGATAAACACTAGCAACAGTATCCATCTCTACCTTCTCTTATTTCCTCAAGTTAATGCAATGGTAGTAGGCCTTTAACTTAACTTGATTTCACAATGCCCATCTGGTAGTCGCATATGTTATTGTACATTTAGTTTGAGCAAATACTATTTTTGCTCTAATGATACCTACTTTGTATAAGAATGATCAATGCATGTCTACTACATGCAGATCGTTATTAACTGTTGGACATTAACTAGTAACTGTGTCTCAGTAGATGTGGCCAGCAATGATTTCTTTTGTTGGTTACTATGCTGTCAATCCCTTCTAAGGATATTTTGCCATGCTACAGGTAGGACTTACCTAGAATAAAATCAATTAAGTGATAGAAAAAAATTTATTTAAAAATTTTAAGCTCTTTTATTTATAAATACATTTAAAGGAGTAATGGCTTATAGCTGATGGAAAGTTACAGACAATTAAGCATCAAGAATTATAACTTTTAAAAAAGTACAGTCTGTGACATGGGCAATCATAGCATTTCTTTTTATGACTGCACTAGATTTTCATCCTGATTATGTTTTGTGATTTGAGTACAGCACAACCATATTATGTATATTTTAAATATTGTTGTGTTTTAGAACCAATAATTTTTATTATGGAAGTCCCCTAGAAATATCCCTAATTGTGATTTTATCGATGTGACAAAATATATTCTAGCATTATATATAATGTCCAAAGGGAAATAAATTTACTATAACATAACTATCGTATTTAGCTTAGATGCTTAGAGTTGGAAAAAGAATTAGAGATCATCTTCTGGATTATTGAAATAAACATACAAAAATTCTCTAGTTAGTGAATCCCATCTTAGGAAAAACACCCTGTTACCTTGTCCTCTTCTAGCTACTGTCTCATATCTGTTTCTATTCTTTGTAAATTTTTCAAAAAGAATTGTTTGTAGGAGCTGTTGCTACTTTCTCTCCATTTTTTTTGTATTCACGTCTATTTAGTTTGCTTTTAGCCTTACCATTTCATAATAACAACTTTTGTCAAGTTTACTAGTCACCACTTTGCCAGATTCATTGGTCACTTTGTCATATTTCTTGACCTCTCAGCAACATTTGGTAGGGTAGCCCACCCCTCCTTGAAACGTTATCTTTTCTTAGCTCCTATGATAATTCTGGTTTTTTTACCTTTATCTCTGACTGCTTCCTTGATTTGCCTTTGCTAGATCATCTCCCTCCCAATTTCTAAGGAGTTCCTCAGAGCTTTGTCCTTGACTGCTAATCCTTTTTATGTGCATTCTCTCCCAAGTGTTTTCTGTTGTATAGCATTAATACTATCAGTTGTCATATATTTGATCCCATGTTCCTCTAAGCCCTGACTTCTCCACCAAATTGGAAATCTGTGTATTCCACTACTTCTTTGATATTTCTGTTTGGATGTCTTAGAGATACCTCAAACTTAAAATGACTGAAAAAGAAATCTGGATTTACATCCTTTCATCTCTTCTCCAAATGCATTTCTTCCCCAGTCTTCCAAGGGCAGTGCCATTTATCCAATGCCCAAGTCAATGTCATTGATTCTTCTTTACAACTATGCTACTTTGGAGAGGATATACTGTATTGCTTTGATTTCCAGGGTTTGTATTTCTGCTCTGAGACTATGGGCGGTTACCAATTCTTTGTATCTCAGGTTTTTGCTATCTCTCCTCATCTTGTAAAATTGTTAAAGGATAAAATAAATTACTACATGTAAAGTATGTAGAATAATGTCTAGAACAAAGTATGCACTCTGAGTGTTAGCTTTTAAAAATATTCTTCTTTTACCTTAATTCCTCAGATCCAATTGATCTGAAACTCTTGTAGTCTTTTCTTTTAAATTCTATTCCAAATCTGGCCATTCTCTCCATTTCTACTATTACAAGAAAAAAAAAATTTACTTTCCTGCAACTTCCTCCAGTTGCCCATCTCTTCTCCCTTTGAAACTATACAGAGTAAATCTAAGTGTTCTTCCGTGATATTACTAAGACTATTTCGGGATAGGATAATTATAATTTAGTGTCTGAACATGTCCAGATGCTCCATTTGTGATGTCTTCTAAAACCTTATCGTTCCTCCTCATCTTCCTTTTGCTTGCTTTTGTTTATCTTGTCCTTCATAAAATATGCTTCCCAGAGCTGATATCATAATCTTCTATGAATGATCTGTGTTGAATATAGTGGGTTATTACATTATTCTGACTAATACTTCTTTTAAAGCAGATCTACATTGCATCACTTTTGTTGACAATTGTGTATCAGTCCATACTGAGCTTGCAGTAAACTCCCTGTTTTTCTTAATCCCTGCATAAAATGTTTTTATATTTCCCCATTCTATACTTACGTTATTTCATTTTTGTTTATCTTTTCAACTAAATTTCTATTAAAATTCATTTTCTAGTTTCCAGGCTTTAAAAACTGTCCTTTTCTCATTTAACTATAAGCTATTCTCCTAGTTTTGCATCTCGCAATTAGTATTAGTATACTTTTAATAGTAATAATATCAAGCAATTACTAAATAAATATAATTTCTGTCATAATTCAGGTCACTAATAAAGTAGCAACAAGGCAGAATCTATTGTAAAATAGTAACAAAGCAGAATCTATTGCTGCCCTGAGCAGGCCATTAAGAGAAAGTGGCTTTTTCATCCCACCCCATCTCCCACCCCACCCCATCCCCCAGCGCCACTCCCGCTGCTTTCTGCTAAGCCAGCCCCACCTTAGTCTCCTTCTAGCCGCCATCATGATCATCTACAGGGAACTTATCAGTCATGATGAGATGTTCTGTGACATCTACAAGATCCAGGAGATCATGGGCTGTGCCTGGAGGTGGAGGGGAAGATGTCAGTAGGACCAAAGGTAACACTGATGACTCACTCATTGGTGGAAATGCCTCTGCTGAAGGCCCCGAGGATGAAGGTACCTACAGCATAGTAATCACTGGCGTTGATATTGTTATGGACTATCATTTGTAGTAAAACAGCTTCATAAAAGAAGCCGCTTCATCAAAGATTACATGCAATCAATCAAGGTGGAAACTTGAAGACCAGAAAGAGTAAAACCCTTTTATGACAAGGGCTGCAGAACAAATCAAGCATATATATCCTTGCCAGTTTCAAAAACTATCAGTTCTTTATTGGTGAAAACATCAATCCAGAAGGCATGGTTGCTCTGTTGGACAACTGTGAGGACTATGTGACCCCGTATATGATTTTCTTCAAGGATGGTTTAGAAATGGAAAAATGTTTACAAATTTGGCAATATGGCTCAATCACCTGTCATCATTATAAGTGGCTGCTGCTTTTTATCCACACACCTGGACTTGGACAAATGGGACTGATGTTATCTTGAGCTCTTATTAGAGAACAAGGTACAAAAAAAATAATACTTTAAGCAGTGAGAGATGAGGCTGGAAAAGTAAATAGGTACCAGAACATTCAGAGCTTCGCATATGGGTTCTGGTACTGTGACCTTGAAAAATTACATAACCTTCCAGACTTGGTTTTCTCATTGGTGAAGGATATAATAAAATCTACCTTGCCAGTTGTAGTAAAGGAGAAGTGCATTAAAGCTACTCACCTGATTTCTGATACGTGATACTCTGAAAAGTATTTATAAATAGTTTAAAATATTCTTTATTCAGTGGAAAATTTATCATTGGGCCATTGAATGAAAAGGATAAGTTGATCTAAGATCTTTTGGGAGCACGTATTCTAATTTACCAATTATTTTTCTTGATTGGACAGAATTTTAGAGGCACTATGAAAATTTAGTGACTTATATCAGTCAGAATTTTTTTGTTATTTTATCACCCAGTGTTTAGAAAGTCCAGAAACTGGTATTAGGGCTTATCAGTCTCTTTATTCTTCTTGATGCAGAAAGGTTGCTTCTAATTGTGTACAGCTGGCTTTGTGAATACTTTTCTTTGTGAATAGTCTAGAGAGTTTTTATTTTTTGGTGTAGTTTTAAGACTTATTTTGGGTTTTCTCCTAGATTTCAAAATTTAAATAAAATACACATGTGTATTAGTTATACAGATTTGTAACTTAGAAACTACGTATAACTATTATAACAATAACACTTTTTTAAAATACTGGAAAATAAAAAGTTGAGTTCACACCACTCAAGCTAATGGCTGTTAATATTTTAGAAAATTTCCTTCTAATCTTTTTTATAAATGATCATCAAAGCCACAGGTGGTTTTTTAAAATTTATAAAAGTAGGACACCGTCATGATTTTAAAAAAGTGAGAGGTAAAAATTGAAGACCTTCTTTGCCACCCTTTCTCCACTTCCCAGAGGTAGCTACTATTAATAGCTGCTTTTATTCTTTTTATTCATCTGATGACTTCCTGTGTGAGTCTGACTCATAACAATCTGGAGTCAGAGGATGCAACCAATGTACTTAATAGATATTAGTTTAAACTTTATAGTAATGTCATTTGATTGCCAATATGAGTCAATAATTAAGGAAACGTATGATTCCATTTAAAATTTATTCAATTTATATTTAAATTAATCTGTATTTAGTCATTGATTGTGTCTTCAGTTTGATACTAATCAGTCTCACTACAGATGCTACCTTTGGAGCTTGGTACTTTTTATACTTGTTAGCTTTGGCTTACATGGAGTAAATTTATATTTTTTACTTCAAAGTAACTTACCAATTTTGTCCTGTTTTTTCACTAAAATGTTTAACTTACTTTCAGTTTGTGGTGGAGATGTAAAATTACTCTTTTATGTGTACTATCTTGTTTTATAACTATAACAATATGGCTTTTGAGAGTAATTAAAATGAACATAAATCCTTTATGAGGGTTTATGAAACTTTTCCTTGACAGTACACCTTTTAGGGCTCTCAGTCCTGTGCAGGTAGTATTCGGAGTTGATTAAATGAATGGCTGGGTTTAGATTAGTAGCAAAATATATCTTTCCTACCTCTTTAACTTGGCACGAATAAAAAATATATATTGAATATTCATTATAAGCATAGCTTAATGAACATATGTAGACAGACAGATGGCTAGATTATCTGTTAAAATAGAGATGTAATCTTTATTTCAGTTCAGCAAATATAACTTGAGTGTCTGTGGTTTGGCCTGCTACAGGGCAAAGCAATGAGATTAAAAAGATGAATAAGAAACAGTTCTTTTCCTTAACTTTGCAATAAATTTTAACCATTTTTGGTTTCTAACTAGAACTGAATATTGAGACGAGCATAGACTAAGGATTTTGGTGAAAGTGAAGAAGGGCGAGGGAACTAGTTTGGAGTGCTTTATTGAACTTTAGCAAAGTCTGGAATCATGAATAGGAATCAAATGAAGAATAGGTATAGTATAGAGGAGTCCATCGATTTTTGTGGCCCAGACTGTTGAAGAGCGTGTGATTTGATGAACCTGATAGATGTTGAGCACGTATTGCCAAGAGAAGTTTTTTAATTCAATAGATTTCTTATTAAACATATCTAGGACCTTATTTTTGACCAGCCATGTTATCGTTAAGTAGAGTTTCTTCTATTGGCAGAGGAATGGAGGGATATTCCCATTAAACAGGAATGTCTTGTGTTATAGAACCTGTATGTGAGATGAATAACACTGTTTATGTAACATGGCATGGTTTTGATTGGTTTTGTAAGAACTCATCTGATGATCTAAGAACATGTGCCAATTCTTCAGGAAGAAATAACCAACGCACCTTTTCATTTTTAAATTTCAAATGTTAGACCAGTAGATACTATAATGTATTTTTGAGGTTAGGTATAATGATGCATTTTTAATATGGTTTTTTTGGTTGCTCCTTTTTTTCTATTTGAAACTTCTTTTGTGATGGTACACTTTAAAAATCATCAGCTTCATTCAGTACAGACATTTAAGAATTTATTGTGAAATTGATGTCATTCTTATTAGTATTTTATTTTTTCTCTCTCTCTGCAATAGATTAGAGTCTGACATTTTATTTTCTTATGAAATCTTAAGAGTTTCAGAAACCACTGTTCTTTTGTCACACTTGTTTTGCCACATATAATAAAGACAATGAAGTCGAAGAGGTTTCATTGTGTAAAAGGGGAAGCCAGTAGCTTACATATTTCAAGCCTTCTCTAGTGTTCACATAGTCATGTGGACTTTTTTGTCTTTATATACTCTGTGCTCATTGATATAATTTGTGATGTCTGTCTGTCTATCTTTAAACCTCAGGCATGATTTTTGGTAAGGAAGATAAACTGTGTTGATTTTCTACTAAAATAATTATTTATTTACCAGAATTTAGATGCATCTTATTAAGAATTGGGTGCTGGAAATGAGTTTGACATATCAGTCAGGCCAATTTGTATGTGTTTGGTGAAGGCTTATGTTCAATCCCAAAGTAATGGATTTTGAATAAAGGAGTTTTGCTTAATATGTAATAAATTTTAAATGTTTGTTAATTGACATAAATAAATTTATTTCTACCCTATTTATGGAAACCTGCTTGCTTTACTTTATACTTATTGAGCATCAATAATATTTGTACCTTGCATTCCCTTATATGTATTTGGTATGTAGTACTTACATGTTAATTATTTTCCAGTTAACACTATATATATTTTCTCTCCTCTTACCAGTTTCTCAAACAATTAGGTCTGCATCCTAACTGGCAATTTGTTGATGTGTATGGAATGGATCCTGAACTCCTTAGTATGGTACCAAGACCAGTGTGTGCAGTGTTACTTCTCTTCCCTATTACAGAAAAGGTAATTGTTAAGTAAGATACAAAGTTTCTGGTAAATGCAAAGTTCTCTTTTAATGTTCGATTAAAAATAATGCTCTTCTTGAAGATCAAATTACTACCTTCTTGCACAAAAAGGAAATCTAAGCAGTGGAGACACCTTAAAAATCTAGTTTTATTAAAGAAGTTATATTTAGTTTTTGATGTATAGATTGACAAAAAAGCCCTGAGTTAGTTTCTTAAACTTGAGTAGTTTTCTTTTAGAAAATATGGTTAGTTTACCTCACTGTGTTTTGATACGAGGAAGTGGGTTAACTATTTTCAGAATAGATTTGATCTGGGTGGAAATCACTAAGATTAAGTACAGTTTAATTGGCAGATTTAGGATGTGTTGGGGATTATATTTAGCTATTATTAGATTTCTATTTAAATTCAATCACCATATTTCAGGCTTTTCTTCTAGAATGATGTCATGGAACTAGAACTTTTAAGTTCATTTTAATACAACTTATGAGACCATATCCTTCTAATTTTTATTTTTAAACTTAGAAACAATAGGATGAACTCAGTGCTTGTGAAAAATGAAGACGTAAATGGGAAAATGTGGGAGAAATGAGGTGTTGACTTGGTATGTACATGTTTATGTCATCCATTTCAGTAATAAATGGAGCCAAGTCTCATGGAAATTAATAATTAAGTTCTATTCAGTCCTAGAAATTCCTGGATAACTTTTTTTATACCAAAACAAAATAACTTCAGTTTAAGATGAAATAAAAAGTACTGAAGTATTTCTTCCTTCACCATAAGGGTGCTACAAAACAAATTAATTTAAGAAGGGCTATTTCTTCATATTTGCTGTTTGTAATATTCATAGAAATTTAGTGATTTAGAAATCACTAAATTTCTTGTGATTATCCAGTATTAGACTAAACTCCTACTTTTAGTGATGAGGTTGTAATTATTCTGGAAATTGAGGAAGAGTTAGGACACTAAAGTTGACGCTCCTTTTGTCTAGTGTTCTTTTCACTACTGTAAGCCAATAGGTAGCTGTCCTGGGACCTCAATTGTAAGGAGCAGTAAAAAACAAAAAAAAACTGCTTAAAGCTTAGCCTGTCTTAGTTGGTGTCACACAAATGTGAGTTTATTGTCTGAATTGGAAATTTTCCAAACTGTTGACTTTTATGACCTACTTTTTTTTTTTTTTAATAGAATAAGTGGGACTTGATCTTTATGTAGTTGCTCATCAGTATTTTAAAAAAACATATTATCCTTATCAATAAGATCATTAGTACTGAAAAGCTTATTGTGCCTATTGCTAGAAAGAATAGAATTCTAAAGTATATAAATAACATATAAATTCTTACTGACAAAAGTGACATCTGCCACTTTTTCATGTCTTGTACAATTTGGTAGATCCCCTTTTCAGCTCATAAGTGACAAATTAAAGTCACTCAAAAGTTATCTAGTGGATGTTTTAGATGATACGAAGTGTTTGTTCTAATTTAGGAACTGAGTATGTAGTTGTAAATGGTTTAAGCATACTAATTACAAAAGACCTTTCATGGATACCATATTACCCTTTAAATAGTCAATTCCAGATTTTAAATTTGTGCTTTATATAGTAGTGCTTACCAGCCAGTGAATCATAGATGAAGAGGCTATAAATTATTTACTTATGATATTTTTGTTGTCTCCTGACCATGTGTTTTCACTTTGGTCTACCATAATCACTTTTCTTTTTTCCTATACTTGCTCTATATCATTTTAGGATTTTTTTCTAAGCATTAAATCTTGCGAAGTTGGTAAATCTCATTTTGCTTTATTAGCAAGGACCTTTGATATTAAACAAGAAACAACTGTAGAACCATATAAATATATCAGTATAAGACCTTACTATATTGAATCTTTCACAGTTTTTATCAGCTGAACTTATATGAATGAAATAATGGTTCAGAATTTATCATGAAAATGTTACTTAAAATTTAATTTAGAAGTACATTCATAAAATTATTTTAAAGCATAGATACATTTCTTCTTAGAAGCATCTTCTTAACTTTTGGTTTTCATAGACATTATTTGTTTGCTTTATTGCAGGGATCAGCAAACCTTTTCTGTAAAGGGCCAGATAATAAATATTTTGAACTTTGCAGGACTTAACAGTCTCTGTTACAACTATTCATCTTTGCCTTCTAGCATGAAAACAGCCGTAGACAATACAAAAATGAAAGTTTACTGGGCCACATTTGGCCCGTGGGCTGTAGTTTGCTGACTCCCTACTCTATTGGAATCTGAAAATTATTTTTTAAAAAATAGACAAAACAATAAAATCATCTTTCTGTTCTCCCTCTCCTCCGCACTCATTTTTAAAACCTCTTTATTATTTTTAACCCCTTTTTACAAATGAGGCACAGAGACATTAAATAACTTGCCAAAGTCACACAGCTAATAATGTCA
>NW_011888936.1:196080-205848 GCF_000151845.1 Pteropus vampyrus | reverse complement strand
ATATATATTTAGAAGAAATAGTAATCATTCCATTCTTTTCTGCTGTTGATAAACAGAGATTTAATAAACAAAAAAATAACTTAAGCCCTATCATTTGTCCCAATATTCTTTATATTCCTAATTTACCAGTGAAAGATTTCACCTGAAAAATAGGTAGCATGCTTCTAGTGTTTTCATATATTATTCTCTTTGTGATATCAAGCCCTTTCAATTTTATCTTTAATATTCTCAGAATCCGGATCAACCTTGAAAAAATTCCTGGAGGAGTCTGTGTCGATGAGCCCTGAAGAACGAGCCAGATACCTGGAGAACTATGACGTCGGTACCTTCTTTCTCTCTTGATCTCGTATGTGGGCAAAGTTTTGTGGAATAGAAGATTCTGCTTGGGGATTTGTCTTGAAATGTAGTTTTAAACAGTTATGGATTTTGTCATATCCATTAAAAAAGGCCTGTTGTACTTTTCAGGTAACATTTATAAATTGCTACTTCTTTTTTACGTCCAGAGCTGAATGAGAGGAGAAAAAGCAGTTTCATTTATAAAATATCTTATGACTAACTATTCCTTCCTATTCCTTCCCTATAATAAATATATACCTGGCAATACACTGGGAATTTGGAGCAAGGCTGAAAACCAGTGGAAAAAACAAAGGGTTAAAGGTAGATTAGACCACACTCTAGCTCTTTTATCAGTGTCATATTTTTGCATGTGTGAAGACAGAGGCCACATAATCTAGTTTTAAATGATTATACTGTTTCATAGAATTTTCTTAGAATGGTATTTAAATTTTATTATTTTTGAAACCTCTCTTTATTTTGAAGACTTTTCACCTTTTTAAAATTAATTTTTCAATTATAGTTGACATACAGTATTATAATAAGATTTTTACCTTTTAATAACATTATTAAGAGGATTGTAAATTCTTTGAAATTAGAAGCAGTATAGTGTACAAATTATTTGACTAGAACAATGCCTTATGCAGAGTTTATGCCCAATAAATTTGTTGATTTAATTATGATGTTTTACATTCTAATGTACTTTATTTTAAATTGTTTTTTTCTTTTAAAAACCTGCAGATCTCATAAAATATCTTTATTTTACATAAAAATAGAATAAACAACTTAAAAGTCAACTCACCAGTGAGAGGTAGCCACCATTAATATTTTTCATAGGGAGTATATATGTATATACGCAATTTTTTAAAACAAAAATTTGATCACACTGTAATATTGTTTTATGACTTGCTTTTTTCATTTAACTTATCACAAACGTATTACATACCAGTAAGTATATATTTGACATCATCATTTAATGGCTGCATAGCTTTCCATTGTATAGTATTTTATTTAACCAATAAATTGTCATAAATTTAATATTTTTCCTTTTTTCCACTGTTTAAAAAATACTACAGAGTATAACATAGTAGCTAAATCCTTGCAAATATCCTTACTTATATATTCTTATGTACAATTATATGTAAATATATAAATTTCTAGAAGATAAATTGCTAGATCAAACACTTTGCATGTTTTTAAGGCTTTTATTCTTATTGCCAAATTGCCATTCATAAAGGTTGTACTTCCACCTGTAATTTAGTACTTTGCCCATTTCTCTTCATCTTTGCTAATGGTGGGTATTATAAGAGCATTTTTTTTTAAGTTCAGGAAACTAAAATCCCTAGCTTCTGATAAATGCATGCTTTTTGCTCCGTATTTCTAAACTGCTGATTGAAACTGCATGATTAAGCATAAGTCCAGCCAGAGCTGCAGAGGAGCATGTAACCTGGAGAAACAGATGAGCTAAACTTCTTCAGTCTCTGTCTGTGAGATACTTACTTTATTCTAGTCTCAGTTGAAAAAAGTGTTAAATGTAAGTTCTAATAGCTAAATAAGTTAAATGAGTCCTACTTATACCTGGAAATTACAAGTAATCCAATATCCAGTTTCCTAACTTCAGAGATTTGTGGGTGAGAAAATACGGGAATTCATTTAGTTACTCAAATCATTCTTAAATATTTAGTATTAAACTTTTCCTAAATATTCTCCAATTTGTTGTTTCTTATAAGGCTTTAGATGTTAAAATTTAGCATTGTTGCTTTAGTTAAAAAGTAGGTTACAGTCATTTTTTTCCTATTTATAATTTGTATTCTTATTACAGGCTATTCGAGTTACTCATGAGACCAGCGCCCATGAAGGTCAGACCGAGGTATTTCACACTTTTCAAAACATTTCTTGCCATGTGTAAGTTAATCATAGCATTATTGTATGACATGTAGTTTTAGAAAATTATTTAAACTTTTTTTTTCCTCTGAAGGAATTTGCTCATGTAAAAGTAGTCGCGAAGTAGCACAAGGGCATGTTTTGACAAATTGTTAACATGCACTTTGATTTTGGCCATCTCAGTTTGTCTGATCATTTAGGTAGATTGCAGTGTCTTCCCTATCAGATTCCTTTGACGTGCAAGTATTTTGAGAAAAATACCTGCACGATAGTACAGGTAGGTAACTGTGATCTTCGAGAGTCTTTACCACACTCATCTCCTAGCAAAAAGCTGCATCATTCTCTTTGCTAAGTAAATCTGTTCTGGGGCAGTGTGACGATCTTTATTGTCTTTACTCTGTTTGCTAGTTCTTCAGCTAGGTCGACACTCCTCTCACCTTTTTTTTCATTCTTTTGGTGTCCGTCAATCCCTCCTTCCATTTCTTCTTTCCCCCCAACCTCACTCTCCCACTCTTGAGGAAATTTTGTCAAAATAAATAGAATTATAGTCGTTTGATATATTTATAATACATTTAAGTGTTAACACCAGAGAAGTATAGATTTTCTTCTTTCTTATCCTGTCTGTGACTCAAGATCATAGTTTTTCATGTTAAAAGGCGATATTGCCTTTATTCTTTAAAATTCTTGAAAAATACCTGATTTAAAAATAGTGAACTTAAATATTCCCACTGTCTTCAAAAAATTTTCCTTACAGGGAAAACAGTTATAAAAAAACAGTATAAAAAACAGTTATACTATGGTATAACTACAGTTTTTCATAGATCAAACTGGGTAACTTTGAATGTGTATAAACCATTTAGAAATTTATACATTAATTCTTCCTAATTATATCATATTGTCTTGGTTTTCTCAGATTCTGCTTTCAGAAATGTGGACCATTTTTTTTTTCTGCATTTCCACACACATTTACCTGCATGTGCGCGCACACACACACACACACACATACACACTGTGTCTAAGTGGCACCAGATTGGAAATTAATTAATTGCTCTGTTTTTGGAACCGTTTTATATAATCCTGAGCATGTTCTTAATCTTTACCATGCTTTGCTTTTTTTGTTTGTAAATTTGTAGTGCTAAAATTAATAATGATTATAAACATGAGATTTAATTATTTGTAATAAAGGAATTAAATGCTTTAATACATGTTTACTTTTTAAAAATTGTCTTCATTATACCCTCTCTTGCCTCCTTTTTGGTGCTTTATCTAAATTAAGGCTTTAATACCTCATTTTAGATAACATTCACATCTATTTTTCCAGACCTAAACTCCTTCATTTTTTCTAATCTTAGATGCATGTTAGACATCACCTAAATGACTACCAGTATTTTAGAATGTATTTATTCTTGTTTGAGTTTATTATCTTGAATCTTAAATATTTTTTTTTCCTGTTTCTTATAGTAGTTCCACCATACATTTTCCCCACTATCACTAATCTAATATAAATTTATCTAACTTCTTATGTAGATTCTCACTCTTTAGTCTTTATTCTAATACTCATTCATTTTTACACAGTTCTGCTGGATTACCTTTCCCGAAATCTAACCCGAATCATTTGGCTACTCAAATTTTTCTAGGAGTTCCCTAGTGCATAGGAAACAGTGATTCTCAAGGTGAGATGGAGGTAGAAGTTAGGACTTTCTGGATGGCTTTTTCAAATTGTACACCCACAAAAAATAACCTCTTCTCCTTTTGCGTCTCCCATAGTTGAGAATCACTGTTAGAGTGAGCCATATTTTTTAGGTATGTTATAGTTCTAAATGTATTGGGATGGAAAAAAAAGCATTTGAGAACAGTTCCCCAAGCATATGTAATAAATTTCATCCTCTTTAGCCTAGCTGTATTCAAGGTTTTCCTACCTCTTGTCCTAATTTATCAAAAGTATTTTCTCTTTAAATATTTCTCTCTAGCCATCCCTCACTTTATTGTTGCTGTGCTTTACCTCTTGAAATTTGCTCATTCTAAAGATAGTCCTTCTCTCGACCTCTGTTCTTCCAAATTCTACCCATCCTTCAAGACTTGGCTGAAATACCAGTCTGTGTCCATATGTGACTGCTACTATTTTCATTTTAGCCATTTATTTTCATATTCTATTTCATTTAGTTAAGATACATATGTTTTCATATTTTAACAGCTCTGAAATAATTAGGATATATCTTACAGTTGATGTTATAATTTACTTGGTTGTGTTCCCTTCTTAGTCGTACATAAAATGACACATAACCAGTGGTGCCTTAGATTTGATGAAATGTGATATATCTCCTTCACTATGGTTCTTAGACACAGGGTTGGTGTCTGATTCATTTGGGCATGCTCCAGAGTATCAACACCATTCTTTGCTCATAGATGCAGTACATATTATTAATTCATCAGAATTCACTCAGAATTATCCTTAGAGATGTAAAAACTACAAAAAAAAAAAAAAAATCCCCTAAATCTTGGTTTTTCATATTCCCACGAATAAACAAAACATATCCATTAGCCATTGTTCCTCAATAGGGCACTATTCACATTTTGTGAAAAGTTCAGTTCTTTGTCGTATGGGGCTGTTTTGTGCATTCCAGGGTGGAATATGGATCATTATATTCTAGTCATTATATGTTAGTGACTCCCAGTCACTGAGAGAACAAAAACCATACCTTTACAAATCCAGTGTCAATCAGCTTGAATCTCCTGCAGCATGGGCTGTTTTTGTGACCATCTCATTTCCGCTTCCTCCACCGTCTAAGGGCCTCAGTCTTTGACATTAATATTACCTCCATTACTCTCTATATTCTAGCACACCAGTTTTTGTCAGTTCCTACAAATACCTAGGTCTTTACCGTTTGTTTCTACTTACTTTGGCTGCCATAACAAAAACCTCAGGCTGGATGACTTAAACAACAGAAATTCATTTTCTCACAAGTCTAGAGGCTAGAAGTCAATATCAAGGTGACATCGGGATTGGTTTCTGGTGAGGGCTTTCTTCTTGACTTGTAGACAAGTACCTTCTTACTATGTCCTCACATGGCCTTTTGTCTTTGTACATGGGGGAGAGAGAGAATTCTCTTTTCTTCTGTGTACACCAGTGCCATGAGATTAGGACTCCATCCTTATGACCTCATTTAACCTTAATTACCTCCTTAAAACCCTGTCTCCAAATACAGTCACATTGAGGGTGCGGGCTTCAACACATGAAGCCCGCATCCTCAATGTGACTGTATTTGGAGATACAAATACTGTATTTTGGGAGAACACAGTTCAGTCTATAATACCATCTTTGTGCTTTCTAAGAACCCAGTACTCTTCTGGATGTAGCCCCCCTCTTTTCATATTTGGCACCTTCTCATCCTTTAGATCTTACCTTAAAAGTAATTTTTCTGAGAGGCTTTCTTTTATCACGGTTACCTTATGAATTTTCTGTCATAAAATCGTGTCTATTTTCTTCCTGATACTTTTTAATAATTTATTAGTTCTTTTCCTTTTTATTTACTAGAATATGAGTCCCATGAGGGCTTTTTTTTTTTTTTGTCATGTTCTCCTTGGCACCCCAGGACAGTGCTTGGCATATATATTGGCATTTATGAGGAATTATATAGTATAAAAGCAAGGAACACAGGATGTAGATTTGTGTACTGACTCCACTACTTAGTAACTTAGGCAAGATGCTTTCCTCAGCATAAAATGAAGATAATAATATGTACCTTATAGGAATGCTGTGAAGATTAATGACTTAATCATATAAAGTATTTAGAATAGTGCCTGGCATATAGTGGGGCTTCGATAAAAATTAGGTGATAATTTTTTTTTTTTACTAAGCATTGAGAAAAATGGTAGAGGATGAAGCTGAAGTAATAGGGTGAAGCCAAATAAAGGGGTGGCTTGGATTTTATAGATCATATGGAGCCACCAAAGATTGTGTGTTAAGTGTTCAGCATATTGAGTTTAAGGTGAGTTTATGGGTCATCTGTGTAGTATTGGAGTTGGTTATGGAGTCTAAAGCTCTGGGGAGATATCTGTAGTCTTGTGTATTTGATTTGTAGTTATAACCTTCAGATTTCTATAGAAGGAGAGTAGTGGCGGATCACAATAAATCCCTGAGGCATGTAGGGGTTAAGGCAGTGGGTAGAGGAAGAGGAGCCAGTAATAACAACCAGTATAATAGCAATGGCAGTCATCACTGACATCGTTGATATTCTCTGTCAGAACATTTACATGGGAATGGAGTAGTCAGAGCCTTATTGTATTCAGAGATGTGTATACTAAATGAGATCAGTAAGCTGAGCCACCAAAATACAGTAGAAAATACAGGATTTGCTGCAGCCTACTGCTATAGAGTAATTGTTTACTTGTATGTTTTTCCCCATCCTACCATGATTGTTCAGAAATTTGGACAGTAGCCAACCTTTCTTATGCTTCATTAATCTATACTGAAAGTTATTGCTTTCATGTTTCACTTAAGATTGGAAAGATGAAAGAACAGCAATAGGATACGAGGAAATTAAATTATGTGCTTTTTAAATTATGAACAGATATCAGTGATATAATAATGCAAGTCAAATGTGAAGGCAAGGAAAAATATCCAAAAGGGTATTTTATTTACCTTCAGACTCTTTTACTTAATTGATACTTATCTAAAAAAACAATTTCTAAAGTTTGTGATTTGTCCATATTAATCTAGGACCAACTCAGATATGAATAGAGAGCTCCTGATGATTTATTATTTAACTTTTTATAAAAACAATAAATTTATTATACATACTGCTCAGGACCATCCTTGTAAGTTTATAATAAAAATGAAAAATAATAAAAACTAGCACAATTGTTTTATTTCTGTTTTTAAATACACGTGCCAGTATGAAAAATATAGCACAAAATACTTTTAGCATTTACATTTATTTACTTTGAATCTTTTTAAATTCATTTTTAAACATTGAAATCAATTTTGTGGGATTTTTTTTCTTAATATTTTATCATGAGCATTTTCTTGTTTCATTAAAACCTGTTTATAAGTAATTCTTCATGGCTGTATACTCTTGTGTGAATGAACCATAATTTACTTTTCAGTTTCCTTAACTTTTGATGTTTTGATTGCTTTCAGTTTTTCAAGTTAAAAATCTAACTTCATTGAATATCTTTGTTATACATGTACTTATTCTAGGTTCTTTAAGATAGTTTCTTTTAGGTAGAATTACCTTGAGTCAAATAAATGAACATTTTTAAGGTTCTTGTTACATATTTTGAAATTGTCTTTCTTTCTTTTGATCAACCAAGTAACTTGTTTGGGCACTTACTATCCCAGGTACTGTGCTAAGGGCTACATATACATAGATGAATAAGACGTAGTTTGTGGCTTCAAGGATCTCTTACTTCAGCTGAGATAGCCTCAAAAATAGCCCTTGCCATTGTTTAATTCTGTTTTTAATATTTGGCTTGTTTGATACAGGGAAATAATATGTTTGGTTTCTAATGATCATCCAAAGATCTTTTGTAAAAGTTTATGATATGAATTTAAATCACGAAATTAAATTGTAACTAATCTACAGTGAAGTATATAATCTATTTTGGTTAGTGTTATCCTGTAAGAGAAGGTTTATATGATTTATTGGGTAAGCAATGGGTAAATTCTGGTTTCAATTATGTGTTCAAACATATGTATACACAATTAAAGATACATCGTGTGCTTGCATGCATGTGTGTGAGTGGGGGGCGGGGGTCTAGTGGGCTCTTTGGCCCAATCTAAACAAATTGTCAGTAGAGGAAAAAAATGTCAAATTTCATCTTCACTAGATGCATAAGTATAGTTTGAATGGCTTCATTTTACTCCAAAGTATAGTTTTTAGTTATTTTGATTAGGTTAGTATCACAGTTAAGAGGCTCACATTTCTTTTACTCTTTTAGGGTTTATTTTCTTCTTTCCTTGACTTTAAAAGAAACTGTGAAGGTATTAAGAAGAGACTTAGTTCTTATATGATGTACAATTTAGGTTGCTAATTATCTTGGAAGAATCATGTGGAAACAGTGAATGGACTCTGATGAAAAATATTGTGTATTTTAAGCTGTATAGTCCAGTTTTTCAAGAAATCTGAAATTTCAACTTTATGATCTTTCTTTTTTTCCACTTTTCATACTTCATTTTCTTTATTTCATTCTAATAAGACTTTTAAGGTAAATCTTTTGGGTCAGCTTCATTTTATTTCTTAGAACTCAGAAATGCTCTGGAACGTCTGTCTTTTTGCCTCTGTCACTCTATTTTTTATTGTTATCATTTCTTTTGCATATCATTCTTTAAATACGGGCATGTTTAAAGAGTATGTGTGGAGTTGAATGGGAGAGCTGAGTTTGAAGGAGGGAGTAAAATTAGTATTGGTCATAGTGGGGAAAATAATATTGAAATGTTTTTTTGTTCCTCTACTTTCAAGCACTGACACCATGCCTCCATACATGTAATCAGTTCTTTATCTAATATCACTTTAAAAAATGATGTAAAAGTTGATTAAATTAGTTGTTGAAAGAGTAAGATTGTAATTACTATTCCATCCTATTACACTTTTTTCCTTAACAAATGTTTTGTCCTAAAATGGATCAAAATTGTCTTTTTTAAAATTTTTTATTCCTTCTTTCTTCATCTTAACTTTTGATTCTTCTTTTTTTCTTTTCCAATATCAGAGTTTTTTAAATGGAGCTATTAAACTTAACTATTTTAAAGGAAATTTCATAGCCTGAACTCATCAGTTTATTCTTCTAGATCTAACTAGATGTAATTGTTATATCTAAAAATATCTTCATTTTTTGAGGATGATGGGGTTTTGTGTTTGTTTTGTTTTAAATTACAACTTTCCAAAACAGAAGGCTGTCTTAGAGTTTAAGAATTTTTTTTGTTTGTAGTAAATGAGAATCTTATTTAGGGCTACTCTCAGATTATAAAAAGATTAAGATTTCTGAGACGAAGTTTGGCCAGCTTAACGATGATGAAATTAATTTAATGTAACATGTAGAGATCTAGGTCATTATATATTAACAGCGATTTCTGACATGGAAAATTATGAATGGAAGTGAGAAAAGAAAGTTGTTAAACCAGTAGAGGAAAAAAGTCAAGAGTATCTTAAAATCTATGGGCATCTTGATTTATTAGGTGAACAGAATGAAGAAATTTGCCATTATCCAGATTTTCCATGGAATATGTAGTGGCATTTTGTGAATTTTAATGCTGAGCCCACGTTTTGCTTTGACTTCTTTGCCAACTGAACATAGATGCTCTGCAGGAAAGTTTGCATCTTTTGCATGAATGCTATTGTAAACTTGGATCTTGGATTTCATATAGTCCAATGTATTATTATACTGAAATGTACTTGAAAATGTACAGAAACCCATTTGGAATTAATTTATAATTTTGATTTTAAACTTTTAAAGTTTTATATATGTGTACATGTTCTCATACATGTGCACACCCATGTCCTCATACATGTATGTAGAAACATAATTTTACTTCGTTTCATAGCATTTGGCAGC
>NW_011888936.1:188698-196030 GCF_000151845.1 Pteropus vampyrus | reverse complement strand
GGGCATCTTGATTTATTAGGTGAACAGAATGAAGAAATTTGCCATTATCCAGATTTTCCATGGAATATGTAGTGGCATTTTGTGAATTTTAATGCTGAGCCCACGTTTTGCTTTGACTTCTTTGCCAACTGAACATAGATGCTCTGCAGGAAAGTTTGCATCTTTTGCATGAATGCTATTGTAAACTTGGATCTTGGATTTCATATAGTCCAATGTATTATTATACTGAAATGTACTTGAAAATGTACAGAAACCCATTTGGAATTAATTTATAATTTTGATTTTAAACTTTTAAAGTTTTATATATGTGTACATGTTCTCATACATGTGCACACCCATGTCCTCATACATGTATGTAGAAACATAATTTTACTTCGTTTCATAGCATTTGGCAGCTGTAGAGAAGTTCTTGATTTTTTTTCCTTTCCATTTGTCATTGTTTAAACTCTGATATTTCTGAAGTCTGAAAGCACATGCCAATGAAAGTACATGGACATAACTTAAAATTAATTGTCATGATTAAGTGCATATTTTATTAACAGGTCAATAAAAAGAATCATGGTTTCTAATGATTAATAAGCTAAAACTCTTTTAAAAGGTTTAATTGCATCATTTTCAGTATTCCATTTCTACCTTGTAAAGAGAAGAAGGTATTATGAAGAACATGCACATTTTTCTCTACTGGATATCCCCAAATATTGTAGGTACTCAAGCTGAAATAGTCTCACCGCATTCCTGGAAATATTGGGCATCATTTTTGGGTGCTACAGCGTCGGTCTTGACTATTCTTTAGTGTCACTTATGGGTAAATACAATGGATATTGAGGTGCTTATCAGTTTTTTCTAAGTATATTTAACTTAATTCTCACTGCTTTTGAAAGTATGTGTCATCTTATAATGATGGTTACCACTTACTGAACACATCTTATGTGGTAGGCATTATACTAATCTTCTCAGTTCCTTAAGATAGGTAATTACCTCATTTTATAAACAAGAAGACTAACAGTTACTAACTTGTCCATAGATACACAGCTAGTATATACTGCCCATTTGGCAACAAAATGTATAGATGCATCAAATTGCCAAAACAAAAATAAAGAAACTGAGATTTTTTTTTTTTAATTTAAAATATCTTTTTCTGAAAGCAAAGTTACACAGAACTAATAATTTAATGCAAATATGTAATGAATTACAAATGAATATTCAGAGTTGTGCTTTGTTCTTCAAAGGTAGCCCTTATTCAGCAGTAGATTTTTCCTTATTTTAAACATAAAATCCTACCCATAAACCAACCACAGTCTTTTGGTAATCATGTTATGTATATTTTGGAAAACAGTAATTATTTTAAGTGTCTACCAGCTAATTAATGATCCCTTTATGTTCAGAAAATTACATGGTTATAATGATATTTTTTTCTTAATAACAGGATTCCCATTTACATGAAAAAATGTTTTAGATATAAGCCAAAATCTACTTATTTTAGCATTTTAGAATAATTTAGAGTTACGCATTTAGAATAACCTTCCAAACACTTGATTTCTTAATAGAGAAATACTTTTAGGCCAACCCTCTGTTCCTTTTTTTTAAAGGTCTGTATTGTTTCTTTTTAGTCTGTACAGCATTTCTGATTCTGTAGTTATTTTTAAATAGTTAAAAGACTAATGTCTTCATTTTTTTATATACATAGAGACATGTACATTAACTGAGGGAAAAGTGAGTTGGCTTTTTAGACAGACACAGCCCCTCTACCTTTTTATTAAAGGATTGATTCATTTATTTTTAGCCTGCATAGCATTTCTTTTCTTTTCTTTCTTTCTTTTTTTTCTTTTTGTTATTATTAAACAGTTTAAAGAATTGTTAACTCATTTTTACATGTACAAAGTGACATGCACCTTAATGGTGAAGGAATAATAATTTGGCCTTTCAGGACCCAGATATTTTGTTTTTCGTTCTGTTTTGAACCAGTTATACACTTGAAAAATAGAAATATTTGAATAGTGTATGAGTAATAAAAATAGGAGTAGTAATAGATTTGCCTCTATGAATTAGATTAGTTAACAGCTGATGGGTGATTGGTTTTGTATGTAATGAAAACACCGAAATTGGATTCAGGAGTCACGGGTGCTGCCTCTGGTTTTGACAGGCATAGTTTCATGGCTTCAGGCAAGTCAACCAAGTCCTTGTGCTTCTGAAAAGAATCCAGCGCTGCCTTGATGCTTACAGATTGTTTCACATAGCTCACTCTGTGTGTGTGTGGTTTTTTTAATTCTGAGAGGATTTAAGTCAGAATCAGAATGCTTAAAAATCTCTTTAAATTAATGGACCTAATTCCTCCATGCAAAAATAACTTATTAAATTCCTTAGAGTTCTTTTTAAAAAGCAAAACACTTAATCTGCTTTTAAAATTCTTAGGGTTTCTGAAAAGCCTATTCTAGGTTTTTCCAAACTGTAATGAAGAGATAGGTTTATATTACATATAAAGTAATGTATATGAGGTCATGTTGTACTGGTGCAGCACCCAAACAGTAAGCAGAGGGGGCACGGGTTCGGTGTTAACGTCCTGGAAAACATTGATGTTGTCAATAATTTTAATGAAATACATAATTTTTAGCAATTTTGGATTTCTCTACCAGAACTGAAAAACTGAGGAACTGAGTTCTTTATTCAGATACTCTAGAAAGTGAAGTCTTATTTTAAGACTCTTCTGAAAGACTCAAGAATAAATTGTAGATATTTGATCTTTTCTAATTAGTATAAAAAGCAGTGTGAAAATTGAATATTCACCTCACAGTTTAAATTTTTATATATGAAAGCAAGGCTAACTTAGTTACCTAAGCAACCATATTGACAGCTAATATTAGGAAAATGTAAAAGTTGGTGTCTCTTTAATCTTTATAAGGCCAAGAAGAAAACCTAGAAATTTTAAGATTCCATAATAGCATACTTCATATCAAAGTCCTTTCATTTACTGAAATATTACTCAAAATTCTTTTCCTGAATTATCATATAAATTTTCATTGGAATTTAAAATATATATGATATACACTATGTCTATATTATGAATTAAATTGTTTTTACGAATTGTAAAGTTGGAGAAAATATGTATACATTGTATTCATTTAGCATTAGGAGGTAAAAATAAATATAACGACATTAAAAATATAGAATTATTGGTTCTAATATTTAACATTTCAACATATTAATTTACTTATTAACAACAATACTTAATATGCTGGTGCTCAGGCAGTAAGATAGTGGCTAAAAAATTTTCCCTGCCTAAGAGCTTTACAAGGTAGTTACAAGTAGAACAGTCATAATATAGTAATGTACAATCCTGTCTTTAATGTTGTGGAACATTTGCCAGGTACACACATACCACACAAACTTCGATACATGTAACTCATTTGGAACTTATCCTTTCTTTTTTTATTTTTTCCTCTTATATAAGTTTACATCGGAAAATATGAGCAAGAAGAGGGCTAAAATCATCCATAGGTAACCTGATAGTATGTGGGCAAAAATTATATTTTTATATTTAAATGGAAATTATCATAATATCTATCTTATAGGGTTATTACGAGGATCTGTAGATCTATAACATTTGGTGCACAATAGTGAGTACTCAGTGTTAGCTATTATTATTGTTGACTGATTGATGAACATACATACCTATGTGAACATATTCACAGCATAATTTATAATTGTAGAAAACTAGAAACAACCTAAAGATGCAATAATGTATTTATGGTACATCTATTTAAGGAATAATATGTTCCTATGAAAAATAATGTAGAAATATACTTATTGAGGTAGCTAGATGGCCAGAATATATAGATAGTGAAAAAAGCAGCATAAAGAAACATAAACATGTAAAAAACAAAATGCTAAAAATTTTAACAAACTGCTAAAGCCCAAGTGTAAACTAGCATGAAACTGTAAAATTCCTATAAGCAGCCCAAAAAGGAGAATTCACATTCACTCTTCACAGAGCTTACTGAGTGCTTATAAGGTAGACTGGGGACAAGGCAGTTAAGAGCCCTAACTTGCAGGCCTGGGAGAAGGGAGCAGCTTCTACTTTGGGAAAGGTACCAGGCCTGTATTCTAATCTCCCCTATGGAATAAAACCTAAAGACACAGAGACAGAAAACCTTACCTGAGAAAAGGAACAGATAAAATCTACCCCTTCAGGGGAGGGTCAGGATACTCCTATAAGAGAAATCAATGGAGAGGGAAGGATACCTTAGAAAGCCCTGTTCTCGATATAGCCTACCTATCATGGAGGCTGAACTAGATCAACAAAGATGCCTCCACCTCCCCATCATTGGATCAGCAAGCACCAATAAACATGTATCAGAAGTCAAGGGATGGGTTAAGAACATGAAGAGAGACCTTTTTTGAGGCACAGGCTCTAAATATAAGCCTAAAACTGAGTAGAGCAAGAACACTGAGAAGGGAAGCTTCCATCAGTCCAACTCCTACCATAAGCCCAAGGTAATGTGAAGTGAATTTTAAGTAGGTGGGTAACCATAGCAAAAACAAAACCTATACATCACAACTCCTGACTAGATCGACTCAACTCTGCACACTAAAAACTTATCAGAAGAAGAGGCATGCCTGTTTCCAGCCATAAATACTATTTATTTTAGCCTTTATGCTCCTACACAAGATGTGTGGCTTTTAACCAAGAATTATAAGACAAAGAGGGAAATGAGAAAATAACACTGTCACGAAACAAAGTAGTCAACAGAATCAGACTCAGATGTGATCCAGATGTTGAGATGCAATTTAAAATAACTATGATTAATATGTTAAAGGCTCAAGCAAAAAAAGTGGACAGCATATACCAACAGATGGGGAATATCAACAGAGAGTTAGAAACTATAAGAATCAAACAGAAATGCTAGTAATTAAAAACATGGTACCAGAAATGAAGAATGCTTTTAATGAGTTCACCAATACATTCAACAGAGTTAAGAAAGAATCAGTAAATATGAAGATAAATCATTAGAAATTTATCCAAATTGAATCATAAAAATAAAAAATCATGGGGAAAGAAAACCCCAGATCATCACAGCTACAATGTAAAGCAAAGTATACATACTTTACTCACCAAGTTCTATTGATTGTACCTCCTAAATCATTTTTGTTCTTAGCCTCAGTTTTTTCACTTTAAAAAATCAATTTATTAAGGGATTAAGAAGTAAAAATTGGCAGTTACAAAATAGTCATGGGGATGTAAAGTACAGCATAAGGAATTAGTCAAAAATACTGTAATAACTGTATGATGTCAGATGGGTATTAGACTTATGTGATCACTTCGTAAGGTATATAAAACTAACCACAAAGCTGTACACCTGAATCTAATATAATATTGAATATCAACTGTAATTAAAAACAACAACAACAACAACAAACTATAAAATGTTGAAGGCAGCCCGAGGAAAAAGACACATTAGATACAGAGGAACAAAGATAAAAATTGTAGCAGACTTCTCATCAGAAGTTACGCAAGCCAGAACAATGGAACAACATTTTTAATGCTAAAAGAATTCAATAGAACGAAAATATCTCTTAAAAATAAAGAAGAAATAAAGACTTTGACACAAACAAAACCTGGGAGGATTCATTACTAGCGTACGTGCACTACAACTTGGATCTCTGCCAAAAAAAAAAGGAGAGCACTGGAAATGCAACAATTGAAGGTAAATATAAAACAAGTTTTGTTCTTTTAATAATTGTTTTAGAAATAATTGACTAGCTAAATAAAAATTAGTAACTGTGTACTGTAAATTTATAGCATATATAAAAGTAAAATGTCTGATAATAGCACAAAGAACAGAAGGAATAGGATGATACTGCTGTAATGTAATGAAGTGGTGCAATATGATTTGAAGGTACACCATAACTAAAGATATATATTGTAAATCCTAGAGCAATTACTAAAAAAGATAAAAAGTGTAAACAATAAGACAGTAGTACACATAAAATAGAATCATTAAAATAATCCAGAAAAGTCAGAAAAGGAACAAAGAACAGGTGGAAAAAGTAGAGAACTGGCAAGATGGTAGATTTAAATACAGCTGTATTAATAATTAAACAAAATAAAATGTAAATGGTCTAAATGTAAACACAAATTGAAAGAAAGATTATCATATTGATAAAAAGCAAGACTCAATTTACAAGAAATTCACTTTAAACATAAAAACAGGGAAAGATTAAAATGGAAAGAATGAGAAAAGATGTATAATAAAAAAAGAAAAAAAAAGCTGGGATAGCTATATTAACATTAGATGAAGTAGACTTCAGAAGGAGAAATATTACCAGTGATAAAGAAGGACATTACATAAGGAAAAATAGGTCAATTCACCAAGAATACATACATCTTACAAAATTTATATATGAAGCTAAAAATAGAGCCTCTAAATATGAGGTAAACACCTATAAAACTGAAGGGAGAAATAGATAAATCTACAATTACAGCTGGAGATTTCAACACTCATCTCAATAACTGGTTGGACAAATAGACACATAAAATTAGTAAGAACATAGAAGACCTGAACAATATTATCAAACAACTTAGCCCTATTAAGAATTATGGAAAACTCCATTCAGCAACAGCTGATTATTTCAAGTACATATGGGATGTTCAGGATAAGACCATGTTCTGGATAAAAAAATAAACTTTAACAAATTTAAAAAAATTAAATCATACAAAGAATATCTCCTAACCATAATGCAATTAAACTAGAAGTCAGTAACAGAAAAAAGATCTAGAAAGTCCTTAAATATTTAGAAATTAAAGAGTACACTTCTAAGTAGCTCATGGATCAAAGAAGTTACAAAGGAAATTAGAAAACATTTTGAGTTGATTGAAAACTTTTTAAAAATTAAAAAATTTTCAGGTTGCAGCAAAATCAAGGATTAGAGAAAAATATATAACATTAAATGCTTATAGTAAAAAAGAAAAAGCAGGCAGTAGAGAAATATCCAGCATTTAATGCTTATATGAGAAATGACTTAAGCTTTTACCTTAAGGTAGAAAAAAACAACAAAATAAACTCGAAGCAAGCAGAAGGAAGAAACAATAAACTAGAGGTTCTAGCCAATGCAGTAAGGCATATGAGTTAAAAAGGAAGAAATAAAAATGTCTGTATTCACAGAGAGCATGATTTTTAATGCAGAAAACTGTTTATTAGAAAATGTGTGAAGTGAGCTGTGTGCTAATGTCATGAAAGACTGTTGGAAATGTTCCAGGTTAAAGGATGGTAAAATGACTCGACAGGTAAATTCAATACCTGTTCCTTGATTAGATCCTGAGGGAAAATGCTACAA
>NW_011888936.1:184250-186663 GCF_000151845.1 Pteropus vampyrus | reverse complement strand
AATAGGCCATGATCATTTCCATTTAACTTGTCAGCCTAAGTAAGAGGACAGTTTCAGAGATGTTTATTTCATTTCTTTTTATATTTTGAAATTTTGTTTTTTAGTTTTTCCCTTAGAGCTTATTCTCTCAAGTTCCTCTTACCAGGGCCTATCACCATACAGTTCTCTTCTACACATTATTCTTGGTGGGTTTTATATGTGTTAACATGTTTTATGTATGTGCATTCCTTTTTTTTTAAAAAAAAAAATGATGTATTAATTCCATTTTAGTGGCTTTTAAATAATCAATTCCATGAGTCTGTGCTATGCAAATGAGGATATATAAATATTTGAGAGGTGCACTTACAGAAGCTATGGCATATAACCTGATACGTTGGTTATATATTTCCACTTTACCCGCTTTTAACCAATATTCATTACATTTTTTTCTAGATTATGGTTCATTAAAAGTACTAGACCATATAAATACTAGTAAGACCATACGTTGCTTTTAAGAATAAGTGATCACCCAGTAACGTGGTCTAAGTAAAATGTTCTCTTTTTTAATTATGTAGTCCTCCTCGCCATCCTCATCACAGCCTCATTGTAGCCACTGCAGAACGAAGGCCTCATCATTGTGTCACCATGCATCCCTGCCCTGGGTCAAACGTAACCATGTAGACCCTGCAAAGGCTACCAGTCCATCTCTCCGTCTTCGTCGCTGGCGACCCTTCTTACGCCTACCATCTTTGGGTCTCCATTCTGTTGTAAGTGTAGTCAACCTTCCAACTCTTCTTCCAGTGACAAGGGCAGTCCATTTTTTTTTTCTTAAACTTCTTCAGTCTTCAAAGTGCTTTCCTCTTGGTTCACTCAACCATTAGCTTTTCCCCCAGTAAGACTGCAAGCATACCTCTGTGCTCTGCAGTCTACCTGGACTTTCACCAGTGCCTTGGTGAACATCCATCTTTCCACTGCATAGCCTGCCAACATAAGCTTGCCTGCTTTTCGATGAGTACTGATTGACATTCACGATAATGTTTAAGTTCCTATCAGTTGTTAAAGTGAATATGTGTTCTCTTCCCCTTCATCTTTCTGATTTCATTTAGTTGACTCAGGTCAACAAATGCTGTGTACCTTCTGAGTTCTTTTCCATCTCTTTGTTTTTTTTTCATGTTTCCGAACATGACTTTAGTCTCTTGTCATGCTCTGGGGTGCTATACTTATTCTATCTTTAATCTAATCCTTCATGGTGTAGGGTATTTCATCTAAGCTATTTTATTCCCTGAGGTGGCTCAGGTACTTGGTTTAATCTTGACCCAATCTTCCCTGCCTATTCAGTTTCTAAACATCTTTCCAAGTAGGAGGTGAAGATTTTCTCCTTGTGAATTGATACAGGCTTCCCACAGATTTTGTGATTTCTCCTTCTTAGGTTGATAATATTAGCAAACTATTAAAAAGTACATTTGTTCTTGTAATCTTGCTAATTATTTTAAACGTTAAGGTTGATGATCGAATTCTAACAATTCTCATAATTGAAATAAACATCAGGATTCAGCAACTACAGCTCTTATTTCTCATGTTATCTCTCATGCCACTGTAAGTGGCAAAGACTGTGTTTTGGTAGAGCCTACCTAGAAATGTTACACCCGAAAGATTTGCTGTATGCCATACATTTATAAGAAACTTGACGCTTCTATAAGTCATGACTTTCAAAGCCAGAGGAAGTCTAATTACACATACATTTAATGCTTAAAAAAAAGTTGGTGTCAAACATCCCTTTCTCCCCCTTGTTTACTCTTCTAGAGCTATACTCCAATTATGAAGCGATGTCTTAGCACTTTTAAACATCTGCTTCCACCAGATATCAGTAAGGTCATCAAAATAGCCTTTCATTTGTTCTGAGTATCAATAAACTGGTGTCTTCCTGTTTCATTATCCTCGTTGGGTCACAGTATGCATTTGTCATTTTTATTCATTTATCATTTGATATTTGTTGCTTCCCTGCTGTGCCATACACTGTTTGGCAAAGTAGGAGATATGAAATGAATTATATGATCAGAGTAAAATCCTAATTTTGTAAATTCTGACTTTGGCACAATCGATTATAAATATGAATCAATTTCTGTGTACTTAAAAATATTCTAAATGTAAATGAACATGTCATAAAAATTGTTTTTCCCATTTGTGTTTTTATATATTGTCGATCTTTGCTCCATATTAATTCCATTGCTTTATAGCTTCATAAATATTTTCATAGCCTCGTGGTTAAGAACATGGATTCTAGAATGACACTGCCTGAGTTTGAAACCAAATTACATCACTTACTAGCTGTGTGACCTAGAGCATGTTACTTATTAACACTTCTGTGCCTCAGTTTTCTTGAGAGTAAAATAAATATATTACCTGCCTCGTAGGGTTTATATGATGATTAACT
>NW_011888936.1:181875-184200 GCF_000151845.1 Pteropus vampyrus | reverse complement strand
TTAGTCTTAGGAAATACCGACATATTTAGGAGTAAAGGGCCATGATATGTATAACTTATCCTGAAATGGTTCAGGAAAATAAAATTATGTGCAAAGTGAAGAAGAGAGAGAAGCGTGTAAGAAAGATGATAAAGCAAATCAGGGTAAAATGTCATAGGCAAATCTAGGTGTTTCCTGTACTATTTTTGTTTTCGTTAACTATAAATTTGACATTATTTTTTTAAATAAAAGTTTTTTAAAAGGCTCTTCAAAAATGGCAAAAGAAGAGGGCCATGAAAGCATTATACTTGAAATTGGAAATTGCTTTTCTTACAGTAAGCAAATAGTGACGGGTGAGGTAACTAACGTCTGCTTCTGAAGAAAGAACAGGTTTGCTTACTGCTTGCTATAAAACATCGGTTTCCCCACACTCAGTGTTCCCCTCCTGTATGCAGCCTGCTCTGTGTGCAGCCATCCGTCTGGGCCCTCTGCGCTGTCCTCACGTGAATTGACAAACATACTGATGATCATGCTCCTTGCTGTGCTATCAGAAATGTCCTTTTTCTCGGACCCAACAGTCTCATTTCTTCTGCCAGCACCCATGAAAGAGTAATAGGCTAACTTTTTAAGCTGAAAGGGTAAAATCAAATCCCAGAACTAGTAGTTTAGTCCTCTGAACAGTCTGATATTCATTAATGTGTTTCTGATTGGCCCTTTCTTATTGCGAGCAGATGACGACGTATTTACAAACATGTTTTTATACCCTCATCCCAACAATAGCTTTATTTTAGGTTAGTGTACTGTTTACATAGATCAAAAGTACTAATAATTAGTATCATAGAATTTTCAGGATTGAACAAGTCTTAGAAATCATTCAGGGGAAACCCCTTTCCTTTCCTAAAGAGAACAGGTTATGGTTAATATAATCCATTGTCACTAAGCAAGGGCTTATATCACTATTCTTATTGCTGCTTCTCACTATGGTTACAAGTGATTATAATTTTATTATACTGCTTGAAGTTGTTTTTTTATTTCATGTGATGTTATTTATTAGAGGTGACAATTACAAAATTATTTGGATTACCATAAATCAATTATTGAAAGCATGTTCATTTTATGGAAGACTGTTGGGTCAGATTCGGCTTTGTGGTACAATACTGTATGAAAGGGTGACTCAAAATATCTAATTTTAAGAGAATTACTTCTCTCCTCATTAGGCTCTGGTCTAATAAATTAGTATTGAAATCTTCCTCTTGGCCGCTTAGGCTGTACACCATAGCAGTTGAGATTGTTGGATTCTAGAACCGGATTTCCTGTGTTTGAATCCCAGCCCTGCCACGTGGGGGCAGTGTGCCTTTGGTTATGTTACTTAACCTCCATGAGCTCTGATTCATTTGTAAAATGGGAATAATTATAGTACCTATCTCATGGGTTACTGGGAGATTAAATAAATTGATACATGTAAAGTGCTTAAAAGAGTGCCTGGCACAAAATAAGTGATACATATTTTAATTAATACAATTGTTTACTAAAAAATGGTTAATAGGCCATGATCATTTCCATTTAACTTGTCAGCCTAAGTAAGAGGACAGTTTCAGAGATGTTTATTTCATTTCTTTTTATATTTTGAAATTTTGTTTTTTAGTTTTTCCCTTAGAGCTTATTCTCTCAAGTTCCTCTTACCAGGGCCTATCACCATACAGTTCTCTTCTACACATTATTCTTGGTGGGTTTTATATGTGTTAACATGTTTTATGTATGTGCATTCCTTTTTTTTTAAAAAAAAAAATGATGTATTAATTCCATTTTAGTGGCTTTTAAATAATCAATTCCATGAGTCTGTGCTATGCAAATGAGGATATATAAATATTTGAGAGGTGCACTTACAGAAGCTATGGCATATAACCTGATACGTTGGTTATATATTTCCACTTTACCCGCTTTTAACCAATATTCATTACATTTTTTTCTAGATTATGGTTCATTAAAAGTACTAGACCATATAAATACTAGTAAGACCATACGTTGCTTTTAAGAATAAGTGATCACCCAGTAACGTGGTCTAAGTAAAATGTTCTCTTTTTTAATTATGTAGTCCTCCTCGCCATCCTCATCACAGCCTCATTGTAGCCACTGCAGAACGAAGGCCTCATCATTGTGTCACCATGCATCCCTGCCCTGGGTCAAACGTAACCATGTAGACCCTGCAAAGGCTACCAGTCCATCTCTCCGTCTTCGTCGCTGGCGACCCTTCTTACGCCTACCATCTTTGGGTCTCCATTCTGTTGTAAGTGTAGTCAACCTTCCAACTCTTCTTCCAGTGACAAGGGCAGTCCATTTTTTTTT
>NW_011888936.1:168694-180619 GCF_000151845.1 Pteropus vampyrus | reverse complement strand
AAGTTAGGAAGAGCTAGTTTGCCACATCAATATTTGTTGCGGTTCTCTCATTCATAAACTTGAGGGAAATACTCTCTGAAGGATAATCTGATTTAATTGAGTCATTCAGTCTGAAAATGGTTTAGAAGCATTTAGTAAATCCAAAATAATAACGTTTCTTCTGTGCCTTTCAATTTCTGCACCTGAAAACTTTATATTACAACTACTAAAGATTATATAATTCTGAGTGGAAAAAAATATACATTTTAGGGTTAAGGTACTATTGTGTTACAGAATGTTAAGTAATATGAAATATAATTTGTTTTATACCTTTTTAAAATGTTCGCCTCTCATATTTATACTTGGCATTTAACAGTGATTGTATTTCATTTCAAACCATTTAGATTTGGTATATAGCTAACACATATTAGTTTTAAATGTGTAGTTACCGTATATCATAGACAGAGCTAGTTAACCATGTATTCATTTTGCATAATTACTTGAATATCTAACAAATGTAGACTAGTTTGCTCATGCAAATTGAATTTGATAAGCAAAAAACACAAATGAAAACTAGGTATAGTTTTAATTTCAAATAGTTCACTAAGAAAGCAAGAGAAAAATCATAGGCTACAGTTAATCATACTTTAATCTGCTGTTTTCCTTATTTTTCCCCATTAATCTTTTGGGTTATTTTCTTGTATCTATTCCTTTTTAAACTTTTGAATCTAGAATGAATAAAGATACTTTCTTTTAATTCTAAAACTATTTATATTGCATTTTTCAAAAATGAGATTATCAAGGTCAAGTCAATAAAGGAAGAAATTTCCTGATGTTTTAAAACTTAACTTGAAAATAGTTTTTTAAAAACTATGCTATTATTAATTTTTTAAAACTTTATTTCAAATTTCAAAAATTAGAGAAATCACTTCATGCATTCATTTTATTCAGGAAGTATGCATTATACATTTGCTATATACTAGGCATTGTGCTAAGCACTGGGGCTTTGCAGGTGAACAAAACTTTAGGCTTTTAAATTGTTGAGATTAAGAAAGATGTGCTTTTCATTGACATTTTTCTTGTTGATGAATGAGCACATTGTTATAAATGTAAATACATATTCACTCTTTGTCTGCCATATCAAAGTTTAAGCCTTGAATTATTTTGGATAAATATTCTCTCATGTCATTTGATATTTGTGTTTACATGTACTTGGTTGATTTGTTTGACATCTAACATATAATATGTATTTTTCCCCTCTAGACACCAAGTATAGATGAAAAAGTAGATCTTCATTTTATTGCATTAGTTCACGTAGACGGTCATCTCTATGAATTAGGTAAGAACTTTAAAAATTGGGGGGAGAAAAATGAGAAAGTCTGTATTTATGATAAACAAAGCTTTTGCTATTTATTGTGTTTACTTAAATTAATTGACTGCCCTATAACATGGAGTTGGCATAATGAAAATTTACCATTTAAGACTTTAGAAAAAATAATATTTTTTGGTGTTCAAGCAACTTATAATTCAAGAATGTTTGCATACCGCCTTTGAATTTAAGCAAAGCAGTAAAGTAAAAATCATTATAGAAGACTCCTATAAATCACTTAGGTCTTCACTAAATTATTGAGTTACTTATCAACATCTAGATGGTCCATCTTGATTCTGAAACGAGTTTTAAAATATAATGTAATATTCATGACTAGTTTTTGTGTTCAGTAATGAGTATCACTAGTTTTCAGGCTTTTGTACCATCTCTTTGTATTAAATCTGAGTTTTTAAAAGACTTTACAGGATGTATATTTTCTGGCAACAGTTTCCGAAGGCATGTGTCAAAGTACCATGATTAATTACTTAGTATTTTGGCATATATCTGTACTTATTTTTTAAAAAGTGTAACTCTAGGTGGACTATTTCAGGGACTGTTTCAAAGAGATCCTTATAGACAGAGAACTTCTTATGATTCTTTTCATAATTGGTATATAATACCCATGAGTCCTTTTTGTCCTTCTCCATAAGACCTTCTTAGGTTAAAAAAAGGCCACAATAAAGAAACAAACAAAAAAAATGAAGTCCTTTTCAATATTAACTTGCCACTTTCATTTTCCTTTTTTAAAGACAGAGGAGTTCTGAAAGAACTTAGATTGTAGCTATAAATGTGGTCCATAAAATTTAAATCAGTTTTACATGTGGAATATGTATTAAAGAGGACAAGGCAAGGAAAGAACATGGTATTTATAGAAGTGTGTACTCAAGGGTTGTCTCCTGTAGTAGAGTGATTTGCGTAGGAATCAAACTAAAATGGAAAGAATTCATTGTTGTGGGAGTACATAACAGATGTGCAGAGCACTGCCAAAGATACATGCTTTGCTAATTCAGTCTATAAAATCTACGTAAAGCTAAGATGTAATAGTGATTGGAAATTTCACATGTCTGATTACTGGAAGCTTTGTTTCTACTCTGAATTTTGAATAATAAAAAATAACTAGTAAAAGCGGACATAAACAGAGTGCTGAGACTTACCAGACACATTCTATTGATGTCAAGAAAGTAGATTCAGAAAAGGCCAGAGAAATGACAAATATGATCCATAATCAGAGACTATAAAAGTAATGGTGACTTTTAAGATGAGAGACTTAGTAATAGAACAAAAAATAACATATTTAGAAAAGATATTTCGGGGAAAAAAAATCTCTGATCATTTCAATGGGAAGCAAAAAGTTGTCTAAAAAACTCAATTTGACTGGTTTACTAGCAATCGAAGGAAAGACATATATCAAGGGTAAGCTACATATGAAGAATGGTCCTCTTTTGTAGCATGCCAACACAAATGGGTTTTAAAATTGGTTTGAAGTAAGAACGTCAGAAATCTTGTTTGGTTTAGGTATTCTTTAGCAAGAAGAAAGATCAATAAGGCTGATAGAGAATGAGAGCCCTTTGAGGGTTACGTTCTTTAAATGAGTTTAAAGAACTTCAGAGTTCTAAAGAACAGCCATTATCTTTAAGATGTCAGAGAACAAGGATAAGTACAAGATGAAAGAAGATGGGCAGTTGCAAGGGAAATTGGCAGTAACCTTGATGTGGATTCCTAATAAATTTAAAAAAACGTTTAACAAAAGGAGTATTGAGTTAGTGAATAGAAAATAGTGATTAAGAGAACAGCATATGGTTTTTAGGAAAAATCATTTTTAAGTAATCTTACTTTTTAGTTTGGTTAATGTTTTCTCATATTTTTCTTTAAAAGTAGTATCTATGGTCCAAGTCCATCACTACATCTACATATACATATACATATACATATACATATACAGATTCAAAAAATTATATTAAATCTTTCAACTTGAAAGTTGTTTTACTTAATTGCAAAGTAAACTATCTGGCTCAGTGTGGGGCGTGTAGTGACTGCTTAATTAATACTTGTTTATTGCTTAAATGATTATACTACGCATATAACATGGTAAATAATATTCATATTTCTCTACTGTCCAATATAACAAAACTTTATTAAAAAAAATTTTTTTTACTATGTTTGGAAGCTATAGAATTATGTAAGAAATTGTGTTTTATGGATTGAACTTGAAGTACCATTTATAAAACATCTGAGATTATATATTTGGATATATAGAGTTATCAGTTAACTTTGAGTTAACATGAGTTTATATAATTCTAGACTTTTTCATTTTTTCATAATATTTAAAAATACTAGTTTATTCAAGGTGATTACAATTATGGTTAATTATTGTTGGTGGTCAGTAAAGTAATCCTTGTTTGTTTAGATTATTGCTCAATACTACTGCCTCGGTGGAACGCAATTAGTAGTAGTAATATATAAACCTTGTGATGTCTTTTTTTCGTTGGTGTAAACATGTCAGTCTTAAAAGCTTTCTGATCTAGATTTTAAAATGAAGAAAGAATTTTTTGTATTTCTGAGGGTAAAAACTGGGACTATAACCTTTAACAAAACTGACTTCTTGTTTTTGCATATTCGCTTTAGGAAATTAAAGCCAATATGTACTTCTAATAATTTCTGTTTATGAAGATAATTTAGGCTTTCAAACATGAAAGTAAGATTCTAATAACTTTTAATGTTAAAAATATCCATAGGTAGCACATTTAAAATATCTGTTTTAGAATATATTATGTTAAATATCTTTTAACTTTGCCTTACTGTGAGAAGAGAAAAATAGAAGTTGAAAGTACATTATCTATACAAACAGCTAAACATTCAACTGTCTGTCTACTTTTTACAGATGGACGGAAACCATTTCCAATTAACCATGGTGAAACTAGTGATGACACATTATTAGAGGTAACAATAAAACTTGTTTGGCCCATTTTAAATGTTATTAATGTTCTCATTATGTTTAAAACATCTTTAAAGATCACTTGTATAATATTTTATCTGTATTTGGATGCTCCCTTGTCCTTGCTCTCTTGAGAAAACCCAAAACAGAAAAATTTGAACTAATGTTAAAAACCTACAGTAAATAAAGAAGTTTGCAGAGCTCTTTGTGTAAACAAGTATCACATTTTTAAAAGACATGAATAGTATTGAAAGAGTTACACATCATATCTCATATTTCATTGAACCTAAGATACCATCATTTGTATCTTGATCTTGATTTTAAGAGATTTTTAAATTTATGAACAAATTATGAGGCTTAGAATTAATGAAATCTGTAATTCTCAGGTTAAAAGTTTCTTAAAAGTGTTAAGAAGGAACACTTACTGTATGTTATACTTTTGTAGTAAGCAAATTAGGCCATCAACCGTTCAGCCGTTCTTCTGGTGTGCTTTAAGTTATTTATTATTTAGAAAAAGAAGTTTGCAGTGTAACATTAGTATGAATTAGGAAAATATGAAACATTTATAATTTGTAAGTAAAACATTTATAAAGTGAAAAATTATACATTTTTTCCCCCATAGGATGCCATAGAAGTTTGCAAGAAGTTTATGGAACGGGACCCTGATGAATTGAGATTCAATGCAATTGCTCTTTCTGCAGCATAGCTTGTCAATAACGGAAACACCAAATATTGTATTATTTGCAAGAAAAGTTAAATTTCTGCTGCCATACACTAACTCACTCAGCCATTTTGATATTTTCATTAACTTGACTGATTAAACTTTATGTGAATTAAACTTTGACTTAATCTGTGTTTTATATTATTTTTGTCCCAAATTAAAACTGTTCTTTTCATTTGTTTCTTTCTTGTGAAGGATTTACCTTGCTTGATGACTAGCAGTACTTTTCTTATTCTCTTTAAATTTTACAGAATATTTTGTATTGGGACACAGACATAATTTTCATAATGTACCTCACATATGTTAACATATTTATTTAGCAACATTTGTTGAGCAGCTACTTGTAATGAGCTAGACACTTCTAGATGCTGGAGCTATAGCATCAAACACTATCAACAAGTACCATAGTCGTGGAACTTATGTTCTTGTGAGAAGAGACAAGTAAACACATTGTAAAATACATACCAATGACAGATGCTATGCAGAAAATTAAAGTCGGATTTGTGGTAGAGACAGATTTGTGATTGAGTATATACTTTAGATTTTGTGCTAAGGGAAGGCTTATGAGGAGGTAGCTTTGAAATTGAGCTCTGAATAGCAAGAGGTAGACAGTAATAGAGAGTAGGTGGGGAAGACTGGAGGGAATCATTAATGCAGAGTCTCTAACGTGGGAAAATCTCCCTGTGTTGTAGGACCAGAAAGAAGGTTCATGTGACCAGAGCACAGAAACTAATGGAGAAAGTAGCAAGAGGTGGGGTCAGAGAAGGAGGGGCTTAGTGACACAGGAACATAGGAAAAGGCATTTGGATTTGTTGCAGGTGTGTTGCTAAACCTTTGGAGGGTTTCAAGCAAGAGAGTGGCCAGATTTGACTTACAGTTTTATAAGATCACTCTGACTACTCTGTAGATAATACATTGGGGAGGGAGGTAAGAATGGAGGCAGAGAGACTTGTGATGAGTGCACTATTTGTTCAGTGAGCCACAGCGATTGGCTAGGTCTTAAAAGTACAACAGCTCCCCGCTTACCCAGGGTTTTGCTTTCTGCAGTTTCTGTTATCCGTGGTCCCATAGTCAAACGCAGTCTGAAAATAAATGGAAAATTCCAGAAATAAACAATTCATAAGTTTTAAATTGTGTGCTGTTCTGAGTAGCATGATGACATCTCACACTGTCCTGGCCTGTCTTGCCTGGGATGTGACTCATCCCTTTATTCAGTGTATCCACACCATATATGTTCTTTGCCTGTTAGTCACTTAGTAGCCGTCTCAGTTATCAGATCCAGTGCCATCGTATCTCAGAGCTTGTGTTTAAAGCGCAAAAGCTGTGATGCCAGCAATTTGGATATACCACATAGAAGCCATAAAGTGCTTCCTGTAAGTGAAAAGGTATGTATGTACAGGAAAAAACAGTATATGTAGGGTTTGGTGCTATCCAGTTTTAGGCATCCACTGGAGTCTTGAAACATATGCCCCATGGATAAGGGGGAACTACTGTAGTAATTTAGATAGGTATGTGAGTGATTTTGGGGTGTGTTTTGAAGAAGGGAGTGCTTCAGTTGAATCTTAAAGGATAGGTGGGAGACAGTGGAGAGGTGGAAGGGTATTCATACAGCTGGGGCAGAACATAGGGTTGGTGTGATGGCCGTGTCCTGTATCTTTTCGTGTGGGTTTGGTTACATAGTTGCATACATTTATCAAAACTCATTTAATTTTTTTTTTAAGTCTACTTTACTGTATATACATTTTACCCACCCACCCAGCCAGCCAGCCAAATGCAGAGCTGAGTTGGAATGAGTATAGCCCTTAGGAGAAAGACCAAATTGGTCCAGGATGAAGTTCTGATAAAATTTAATGTAAATGTTTATGCAAGATTCACTGAGTTAATGTAGATTCCTGAGGCCATAACAGAAGGTAAGTAGTAGTTTAGGAAGAGCAATTAGGGTAGTGGCAGAGTGTGTTAGATCTTTGTTATTCAAAGTATGGTCACACCAGTATTACCTGGAAACTTGTTAGAAATGAAGAATTTCAGAGGGCACCCCAGACCTACTAAATCAGAACCTGCATTTTCAGTAAGATCCCCAGGGGATTCATATGCATATTAAGTTTGAGAAGCACTGGATTATAAAAAAAATAGAACTTAGTGAGGAACTTCACTTTGGAAGATATTTAAATTTGCCACCTTCCTATGGTGACTAGGGCTTGAGTGGAGTGCTGGCAATAGGGATGAAGAGAGAATCTGAAGGAACTCCATGCCAATTAACAACAACCTAGTGTTTGATTCTTTTGTTATGTTGTTTACATTTTGTACTCGCATCTGTCTTGTATATTATCTTAAATATTTTAACTACGTCTAAGCACTTTTCTGCCTGTTGCCTTGGTGGATTTCTCTTACTACATAATTGCTTAATACGTCCTTAATGGGATCTCACTAAGAATTTACATAGTTTCTCAAAGTTTGATATGAAGAATACTAACTTGCTGACCATTAACGGGCAAGAAGTGTTTGAGGTTAAGTACCTTTTGAAAACATTAGATTAAAAACTTTAAAAAAAAACCAGATATATTGGGTGGGGGTAATTACAGAACTCAGAGCTTTTTTTTTAAAAAAAAAAATGTTCTGTATAGGTTAAATATCCTAATCATTTTATGGGGCAACATTTAGAATTCGCATTCTTTAGCACACACTTTAAGGTGATAGTCCCTTGTAGAAAATTTTCTCCCATCTTAGATTATGTCTGGAATTCTAGTTCTTTTTCAACTTTATTTCCTACAGTGCTTTGTTTAGTAACTTTCTTAAAACACCACTTGTAGAAGAGATTAATGGTTAATTTTGTATGGAAACAGAGACACTAAGGGTGATCAAGTTGTGGGTCACTTTTGTATATTGCTCTTAATGATCATAATATATTTTGGGGGAATGGGACTAAAATGAGAACTGAAACTTCAAATGTTTTTCCTTGGTGGGCTCTTGGAAATTGACTAGACATCACCTTTCACCAGATGTAATGGTTTGCTTTAAATTATTGAAACAGAGGAGTATTTATGAACTCCATAATATTTAACCCCTAATATTTTCTGTGTTCATTTGTGACTAAAGCAGAAATTAACTGCATTCTATGGTGAATTGAGCTTTATTATGTCTTAAATGAAAACCATCTTTAATTCTGTGTAAAAATTATTTTTAAAACTCTGATTTATTTGTGTACAGCGCTTGTTAAGTAAGCTTTATAATTGGGTCGTATATAACATACAGCCTGCTTATTTCGTTTAATGAAAATATAGTTTGAGATTTTTAGCCATTAATGTATAATAATAAAGCTTTCAAAACAAATGTCTATAAGCTTAAGATTCCTATATTGGTGCTTGTAAGAAAATTGCAAAGAGGCATATTTTCATCACTTAAAAAATTTTTCTATTTATAGAAATGTATTTCTTTTAGAGAAAGCTTACATATATGTATATATCTGCCTATATATACATCTTCATATATATTTGTATATTTGTATATATATGCATGTGTATATATATGTATTTCCTGGGAACTAACGTGCATGTATGTGTACATATATATACATATGTGCATGTATATATGTGTACACACATGCTCACACACGTTCATCCTTTGAAAAGGCAAATAACTCTGGTCTAAATTTTCTTCATATTATTTAAATCCTTGACTGAAGTTAAACTACTTTGAAAAGTGTGTAATCATTGTAAATGGTTTTTAGAGCTAATTTAGGCTTTGTACACATATTCATAAAGTTTAATAGTTAATGTTTTTAGCTTACAAGATTCTTTGTTAAGAGCTTGAAATGAAGTCCACTGTGCTCTAAAAAAAGTTACTACTAAAAACCAAGTGAGAATATACTGAGTTTTCAGATCACAGAAATTACGTTTTGCTTCTGTTTATTTCAAAAATTTGACCACTTAAGTGAATAAATTATTCTGATGTAGAAGATTCAAGGTCATGAAGGGCATTTATTTTTTTTGGTGCCAGTGGTGTCAGATGATCAGGCCAACCCACCATGCCTTAGTTTTCTGTATGTTCATACTTGTTTTGCTTTTGAATAAAAGTTATTCTAAATCTATCTCTTGACCTCTTTGTTTAGAATAGTGATTCTGAACTTGTCTGTTGTTTCTATCTACTTGATAGGTGAGAGTTCACAGTATGACATTTCCACAATCCACACCCAGATATTATATGAGAAGTTATGTATTTATATAAGTTATATATAAAGGCTATATATTATGAGCATTACCTATTGTCTAACTGATAAGGTGGTTGGGAATTCTTGGTTTAGAGGCATTAAATTTACATAACCTATATGGAAAGCTATTTTGAGAATTATTTAAAATAATTTAAAATGCTTAGAAATAGAACAATAAAGCCTTTTAAACCTATGAGTATAAATTATTTAAAATAAAAATCCACATGGTTAAGAATAAATCCCAAATGACATGAATGACACATTTTAGGTGGTTCAAAACTGTGCCTTTTATCAACATGTAAACACAGTTGGTATATCATAATGTTCAATAGTGTATCCCTTAAGAGCTAAAAGATAAGATCTCTGTGCCAAGAAGAAGAAAACAAATTGCTTGAGGGTTTGATTTCATCCTAAACATGAAAAACTTGAAGCATATGCAAAGGTTGTAAATTAAACTATTCTTAAAAAATGTCGCAAAACCTGTCTGCTGAAAAGCTGCATTGAAAAGCTACTGAAGAGTTTAACTACATGTGGTAGAGGACAAATGATTGCATTTGAATTTTCCTTTAAGTCTAAACAGTAGAAAGCTATTTCTCTTTATTCTGCCCTGAATACTAAGCATTTGAAGCCGGAAGTTCCTCCCATTCTCTACCGCCGCTGTGGTAGTGTACATGTTCGACAACCACGTACACGATTAATGGGAATGTAATATTGTATTTCTTTTATCATTGAGGCCAAAGCATGATATTTCATGGTCTGGGTACAATTTAAAAGACATATTTCTGTGATAAATTGATTTGTTTTAGAAACAAAGTGCAAATGCCTTAAATATTTCTTTAATATGATAAAAATAATCACTCTTATAGCCATATTCTGGTGTGGCTTAATAATCAGGTATGTATGAAGTATTCAGGATAAGAGCGCAATAGTACTGATTTTAAGAACTTTAGAAAATACGGCTTCTGGGCAAACTAAACACAGAAAACATTTACAGCCAACTGTTTATCAGTTTTACTTCGCTCTTTTCCATTTTCGGAAGACAAGAGAATGTATCTCAATTGCTGCAGGTATTACAGTGAAGGCTTTTAGTTTTTCAGAGCTAGTAGCCATCTATTGTTTCCTTACTGTGCTAGGAAAGCCTAGAGAAAGTCACATCTTTAACTAAATTAATAAAACGGGAGAAATGCTTAGGCCAATTTATTCATATCCCTCTGATATTAATTCTATCGTTGATAGCTACATAGATAATAGGGATGTGTTGAACAACTAATCTGATTTAAAAATGGGATCCAGTTGTTCTCCAACTTTTTGGTCTCAGGAGCCCTTTTAACATTCTTAAAAATGATTGAGGAACCCAGAGAGCTTTTATAGGGGCTTTATCTCTTGATCTGTAAGTATAGAAATTGAAACAAATTTTAAAAATATTTATTGAGTCATTTAAAAAATAAAGGCATCAAATAACATAAATAATATTTTAATAAAAATAGCTATTTTTTAAAATGAAAAAAGTAGCATTTTTTTTTACATTTTTGCAAAATCTCTTTAATATCTGATTATGGAAGATGGCTGGTTCCTCCTATCTGATTACAAAAAGTGCTTACTGAAATTGACAGGGAGTCAGTGGTTATCTGTGTCAAACAATTATGGAGATAGTCTTTGAAGACCAGGACCATATCTCTTGCAGATCATTTTATCCTCAATCTGGTACAGGGCTTGGCACATAATAGAAACCAGATGATACTGGGTACTGATTAAACTATCCTGGAGTGGGCTGAGATGTGAACAGGTGCTGAGGACATGGATTTAGGGAGTCCAAATACCTCCTTCAAGGCAGTAAGGAGAGAAATGAGGTCATAGCCAGGTTGGGGGAAGGATCAGCAGAGGGCTTTTCAAAGAGTGTTCCACTGTGAGGAAGGAAGAAAAACCTGCAGAGAGAATCTGAGAACACAGGAAAGAAATGGGATGGATGATTGAGGGATCTCAGGTGAGCGTAAGATATGTATCATGTAGCAGAGCATGTCAAACTTTAATGAGTAAACGAGATCCCAGATCTTGTTAAAATGCAGATTCTGATTCAGCCATTTGGTGTGGGGCCTGAGATTGTGCGTTTCTAACAAGCACTCAGGCTACCGGGTGGAGATCTTCAGTTTGACTAGGGAGATTCTAGAATCCAGCTGGAGAGGTGAACCTTGGGCATGGGCAGTAGAAACCTCTCCCATTTAATTTGAAGATCATGGCTGACGGAACTTTTTAAGAGAGATTTTTCCCCCCCAATATTCAATTAGTACACTTTCCAAAAAGTGGCTGTTTCATGAAAATTGCTTCACCAGGAAACTTCTGGCCTTGGCAATTCAAAATTTCAGTGTTCTCACAATGCTTGAATAGCATGATACTGAGGTTATAGCATAAAATACAGTGGTTCCACAAAAAAAAAAAAAAGAAGAAGAAGAAGACTTCATTAGGATCGCTGAGAATCATCTAAATGCCATTGCTTCACGAATAGAGCTCAGATTTTGGTTTTAGTTATAGTTTGATTTTTGGCTCTGACGCTGAGTGGTCTTCAGCACCTTAAGTATAAGTGCTTTCATGCAGGGTTTTTTTGGTGAGAATTATAAATTTAGCGCATAAAAGTCAGCATGCAAAAATAGTAACTATTATTATTACAATCACTCCCAAGAGAGTAATAAACTGTATTGAACATAATTTCAAAGTCT
>NW_011888936.1:158827-168644 GCF_000151845.1 Pteropus vampyrus | reverse complement strand
GGGAGAAATGCTTAGGCCAATTTATTCATATCCCTCTGATATTAATTCTATCGTTGATAGCTACATAGATAATAGGGATGTGTTGAACAACTAATCTGATTTAAAAATGGGATCCAGTTGTTCTCCAACTTTTTGGTCTCAGGAGCCCTTTTAACATTCTTAAAAATGATTGAGGAACCCAGAGAGCTTTTATAGGGGCTTTATCTCTTGATCTGTAAGTATAGAAATTGAAACAAATTTTAAAAATATTTATTGAGTCATTTAAAAAATAAAGGCATCAAATAACATAAATAATATTTTAATAAAAATAGCTATTTTTTAAAATGAAAAAAGTAGCATTTTTTTTTACATTTTTGCAAAATCTCTTTAATATCTGATTATGGAAGATGGCTGGTTCCTCCTATCTGATTACAAAAAGTGCTTACTGAAATTGACAGGGAGTCAGTGGTTATCTGTGTCAAACAATTATGGAGATAGTCTTTGAAGACCAGGACCATATCTCTTGCAGATCATTTTATCCTCAATCTGGTACAGGGCTTGGCACATAATAGAAACCAGATGATACTGGGTACTGATTAAACTATCCTGGAGTGGGCTGAGATGTGAACAGGTGCTGAGGACATGGATTTAGGGAGTCCAAATACCTCCTTCAAGGCAGTAAGGAGAGAAATGAGGTCATAGCCAGGTTGGGGGAAGGATCAGCAGAGGGCTTTTCAAAGAGTGTTCCACTGTGAGGAAGGAAGAAAAACCTGCAGAGAGAATCTGAGAACACAGGAAAGAAATGGGATGGATGATTGAGGGATCTCAGGTGAGCGTAAGATATGTATCATGTAGCAGAGCATGTCAAACTTTAATGAGTAAACGAGATCCCAGATCTTGTTAAAATGCAGATTCTGATTCAGCCATTTGGTGTGGGGCCTGAGATTGTGCGTTTCTAACAAGCACTCAGGCTACCGGGTGGAGATCTTCAGTTTGACTAGGGAGATTCTAGAATCCAGCTGGAGAGGTGAACCTTGGGCATGGGCAGTAGAAACCTCTCCCATTTAATTTGAAGATCATGGCTGACGGAACTTTTTAAGAGAGATTTTTCCCCCCCAATATTCAATTAGTACACTTTCCAAAAAGTGGCTGTTTCATGAAAATTGCTTCACCAGGAAACTTCTGGCCTTGGCAATTCAAAATTTCAGTGTTCTCACAATGCTTGAATAGCATGATACTGAGGTTATAGCATAAAATACAGTGGTTCCACAAAAAAAAAAAAAAGAAGAAGAAGAAGACTTCATTAGGATCGCTGAGAATCATCTAAATGCCATTGCTTCACGAATAGAGCTCAGATTTTGGTTTTAGTTATAGTTTGATTTTTGGCTCTGACGCTGAGTGGTCTTCAGCACCTTAAGTATAAGTGCTTTCATGCAGGGTTTTTTTGGTGAGAATTATAAATTTAGCGCATAAAAGTCAGCATGCAAAAATAGTAACTATTATTATTACAATCACTCCCAAGAGAGTAATAAACTGTATTGAACATAATTTCAAAGTCTGTTTCATGAGTCATCAGATTCAGTTAATTGTCAAAGAATTTAAATAAGAAGATGGATGAATAGATTACATTTCCATGAACAAGGGAACTGTGCATATTTTTTCTGTAACTCAGAAATGGTTTAACTTTAAAAAAAATCTCAAAATAGCTGAAGTTAGCAGACATGCACTTTAGCAAAGATGATTGGAATTCTGGTCTTTCCTGTAATAATACTATACCAAAGCATACTGTTCATTAGGAAAACATTTTTTATCTGAATCTTTTACTCTTGGGGGCCAAGAATGCTGTTTTTCTTTTTGATAGCTATGTTTATAGACTCTAAATCACCCTGAGCAATTATTTCAACATTTCAAGTTATTATTTCTATTCATGCTTCATTTATAGTTATTTGAATTTTGATGATTCTCAGTATGGTGCTAGAATAACAAAACAAGGTCAGGCGAGTTCAATATATATACCAGGTTCTGGTATAAACCTATTTTAATTTTTATTACAACTATTATGAAGAAAATTAGGATATAAAATGTTTCTACTTTTTATAATTGGACTTCCTCTGCTGAGAATAGACCTCTGAGCTCTGGACTTTGGAGGTAACTGGTCAGTGCCCATGTGTGGGTATGTGTGGGCCGGCCATGTCTCGGGGTGAGTTGGCAGCAGAGGGGGATAGTTCTTTGACTCTTTCTATCTTGTTGCTTTGAAAGCACTAGCATAATGTCTCCATTTGGCTCTTTCTTCAAGAACACATGTAGATAGAAGAGAAGTGGTCAGAAGGACGTTAAGAAGTAAACAGCGCAGGTGAGATAAAACTAAGCCTATTTTGCAGAGTATCGCCAGGCACATTTAACCTGAACTTTTATTGTCAGTAGCCACAATAATACAAATACTTTGCCCTCTCTTGTCAGTTTTGTGATCATTGTTGATCTCTTGCACTGATGGAATAGGCCTGGCTGGTAGAAGATACTAAGGTAGCAGAAGGCATGTTGTAGTTTGTAAGGCGCTTTCACAGGCCAGATAGTAAAGGCCTGCAGAAATGCCAACTGAGCGACTCCAAGCCAGTTTTAATTTCGGTTTGTGGGCTCGGTATTATTAAGATCCTGCTGGACTTTTCTTTGAAAAGTTTTTTCTCATTCTTTTTCAAAATCTTGTAATTGTCTGTAAGTATTACCCTCATAATTCTTGCTCCTACTCCATTCATGCTTTTAAGAGCTTTAAGAATTATAAGCCCAGGGCTCCTTTCAAAGGGACGGAACTAGAAATGGATATTTACGGCAGGCGTCATGTTGATTTATGTCCACTCTCCTAACCTGATATTAGATCTAATCAACAGGTATGTCAATAAACATAGAGAATACTAATGTCTGAGTTTGAAAAATTTAGTTACACATAAGAAGAGTTTATCTCTTTCACTGTGTTGGCTGGATATGTCAGGATACTAATTAAAAGCAAATCTGATAATTAATAAGTCCTGCTTTCAGTTTAGCATCCAATATACTTTGTCTGATCACTAGGGCTTAATGAATAAAACACTTATTTGGCAAAATTTTTTCTATCATCAAATGTTACAGTAAAGATTATTTTGTTGTAAAGTTAAAATAAAAGAATTTTACGTTTCAATTATTTTGAAAATAGTATGAAATTTCTACAAGCCACTAGAAGAGCAAAAATAATCTTGTGTCTCTAAAATTTGAATTAAACTAAAATTATTCTTAGCATTTTATTGAGTACATATTTAAGTTTGGTTTTTCTGGGAGCAGCATTTATGTATCTTTGTATTTCTACTAGCTAACATAGTGCTTTAGAAACTCAATAAATATTTGTTCTTGCTCAATAAATATTTGTTGATTAGTTTGCATTTTTCCCTATGTTAGTGTTTTAGTTATCTAAGTCATGAATTTTTACACAGATATAAATTTGGAGATCAAAAGAAATTCTGGAATTTCTAAGGCAGAACCAGAAAAGTCAAAGCATTTATTAATAATTAAATTGGTAATTTTAGGTGTTGTCAAGTAAAATTTTTCTTTCAAAATGATGAAAACCTTGGCTATTGAAGTTTACCAATTTATATTTGTTTTATAAAAACAAATCGTATACTATAAGAAAATACAAGTTACTGTAAATCTGATTGTGGTGTAATTAGGAATAAAACTTTGGAAGTGATGGGTAAATAACATTCTTCCTGCCAATTCCACCACCAAGAGAATAAAGTCAGTTCATAAAAGCAGACGATGCCCAGGCGTCTCTGGGTACTCCTAAATGTCGAATTCCTTCTGTTGAATTTTCAGTTTCAGTCTCTCACGTGTGACAGACAGTGACCCTTCCCAGGTAGCACTTTGCTTAATGCCAGACATGAACATACCTGCCAAGTTACCACTAACATAAAGCTGCTTATCCAGCTTTACTGAAGGTCCTCACACCTCACGAGAGTATTAGAATATAGCCATGTCTACTGCTACCTTAAACCTATACTTTGAATATAACTATTCCTGGAATCTAAGGCAAAAAAGTTAAACCCTTTGCAAGTATATCCAGCTTCCTCGCCTTTCTGCCCTGAATCAAGGCCCACCCTGCTCTCATCTGGTGGAGAGTTCTTTAAGAAATATTTCACAGGGCCTATCTCTACCCGACTTTAAGAATATTCCCCTCACTGCCTGTAGGAGTTGGTTTCATTTTAGGACTCATTGGATACCCTTAGACACAAGACTGCACACGGGAGTACGTTTGCCAAAGTCTGTGCTGTGGTCAAACCGGGGTGGGGGTGGCACATACCGATAGCAGAACAATACACGATGGCTGTTGACATGACGGATGCTGTTTATTTTGAGATTTAGGATCCAGTAGGAAGTAAACATGACCTTTCTTCTTCTTCCTGATGTCTTTTGATCTCCTCTGGGTGCCTTTTGGATAAAACACGCACTCATACGAGATCGCTCAAGGTCAAACAATTATTCTCAGGGATCAGACAGTCTAAGTCCATGTGCAGGGAGGGAACCATGTCTCTAAGCCATGGTATCTTGCCAAGAATTTTCCTGTTCTCAATAAGCAGCCTTTTACATTTTGCACAGCAAAGTTTTGGGCCTTTTGCCCCATATTATTCTATCTAGATTTTGCCTAGAGGCCTTTCTCTGCAAAAATAAAATGGAGCTGTTTATAATACTTCTTCAAATAACAGAGCCGTTTAGCCCTAATCACTACCTTAATTATTCAACAATTCAACAGAAGAAAGTGTGTGTGTAGATAACATGTGGGGATGTGTGTGACTGTGTGTGCGGCTGTGTGCATGTAGCCTTGGGACATATCAAAGTCTTAGAAGCAGAAATAGAGCAATAGATTGATGTCAGAAAGCCCCAATGTCGTGGATTTTTAAAAACATTTTAGTTACATAAGATTGAAATCATTTGGTTTGATTGATCTATTTCTGTCCACAGCGATTAAAGAAGTTTCCGGTGAAGTCATGGATGGGGCATTCCTAGTGCAAGAACTCCTGGGGGACTTGGATGGTTTACCTCTGAGATTGTCTGGGTTTACTCATGATCCTTGTGACCATTATAAACTGATCCCCACGTTCAAGGAAACCCCATTACCGTGCCTCATACAGGAACTTCTGACTGGGCTGGGCTTCTCCTGTGATTGCTTCCAAGCCTTGAGGAAGCACCAGACCTGGATCTACGTGGACAAAGGTTTCATGGCGATGTTGGAAGTCTGAAGAACAGCCAGGTGCTTCATTTCATGGCTATGGGTAAGGTTTCTTTATACAGCATGAGGGTGAGAGTGGGGTTTGTTAGAAATCAGTGTGATCCTAAAACCGAGGCCCAGACTACTACCAGTGGTGAAACCAGGAGCACAGCTCAGGTCTTTTGTTTCCAGGTTGGTCCATTCTGTAGTTCTTGAATCTTTTCCTTGTTGAAGCTAATATATTATCAGTACCACCCAGTATTCACAGAATAGGGATAATGAAGGGGTTACTTAAAAAGTTGTACTTTGAACTTTTAGAAGTTTCCTATAATGGCTGGATGGGCTGTTTCCTCTCTGGATCCAGTTTCAAAATGTAAACAAAAATGGCTATTATAATTCTAAAATATTAATAACACAGTAAGCACTATAGTTATTTTTTTCTGCCTTTTTAGCAGAACAATTTGAACACATAGTAAGGTCGTTTTCCTTTTCAAGTAAACTTAATGAGAGATCAAGTAGAGCTACACTACCAAAACATAAAAACCCAAAGGAAAAAATAATTAAGTTTTAGAGAAGTCTGGACCTGACTATTTTTATCTTTGATTATCATTACTAAAGATATCCTTTTAGGGAAAATCATTTCACTGGGCTTCAGGAAGAGAAGTTTAGTAAACACATATTTTCTTTTTCTTTCCCAGAAGCCCCAATAGTTTATTTTAAAGCTAATTCTAGGGTAAGTTTCTTTGATCTCACTGCTATCACTTAAAGAATTATAATGTGGTTTTGCAATTCTGGCTAGAATGCAGGACCTACCCCCCCACTCCCCAAAAAAGAGTCTTAGTTTTTATGTTAAATAACTTGAAATCAATGATAGAAAACTTTTACATGTTAAAAATAAACCCCAACTCCTTAAGGTCTTTACAGTAAAAAGAAAATAACCAACTGCCCTGCAAATTATGGGGTTGGTCCCATGTTTTGAAAGTAACCATCTCAGTTGATCTCTTAATGAGACATCTGAGCACGGAGGGGGAAGGCTGATAAGAACCAAGGACTTCTGATCTATTCTTTCTCAGTTAATTATCTAGCAGAGTCAGAAGACAAAGTTAGGACCTCTGCCTTCATCCACTGAGCAAAGTACTCATCATCATCCTAAGGCTGTACTGCAAACTTCTTCAAGTTTGACACTCTTTGAGGGCAGTGATGTAACATGAATTCACTTTGATTTCCCCGCCCCACTTCTGCTTCCTGGAACAGCTACATTCTCCACTCTTTTCTTCATTTCTTAATTATTATCTGTAATATTTTGACTTCTTTTTTCTTCCTGGCTTTCATTTCCAAATATAGAATTGAACCTACCTGTCTGAATATCATTATGTAAGTACTGACAACCTCATAATCCTCTAATTACTAAACTTGAAGGATGTATTTTTGTAGACAGAGATGAGATAATTAGGACTTTATCATTATGTATGTATATCCTTTTTTGTTTACATAAACTTTTCTTTATTTTTTTCAAGCTAATTAGCAGTTTTTCTTTTGTGTGTGTGTGATGATAATATTTTAGATGTACTCTCTTAGTAACTTTCGAGTATATGATACAGGTTTGTTAACTTTAGGCACCATGCTCCATGTCAGATACCCAGAACTTATTTATCTTATACCTGGAAGTTTGTACCCTGTGACCAACATGTCCCCATTTCTCTCTCCTCCTAAACCCTGGCAGCTACCATTCTGCTTCTATAAGTTTGGCTTTTCTAGATTCCGTATGTAAGTGGGAATATACAGTATTTGTCTTTCTCTGTCTGACTTATGTTACTTAGCATAATGTCCTCGGTGTCTATCCATGTCCAAAAGTCAGGATTATTTTATTCTTATCATAGTTAAATAATATTCCTCTGTGTGTGTGTGTGTGTGTGTGTGTGTGTGTGTGTGACAATTTCTTTATCTATTCATCTATTGTTGAATCTTTACATTGTTTCCACGTCTTGGCTATTGTGAGCAATGCTACAATGGATATGGGGTACAGACATTTCTTTGAGATACTGATTTCATTCTCTTTGGATATATACTCAGAAGTGGAATTGCTGGATCATATGATAATGCTATTTTTAATTTTTTGAGGACCTCCATATGGTTTTCTATAATGACTCTACCGACTTATATTCCAACCAATAGTCTCAAGGGTTCCCTTTTCTCTACAGCATTTCCAACAATTATCTTCTGTATTTTTGATAATAGCAATTCTAATAGATATAAGGCACTATCTTGTTGTGGTTTTTACTTGCATTAACTTGATGATGAGTTATGCTGAGCATCTTTTCATATACTGTTGGTTATTGATATATCTTCTTTGGAAAAATGTCTATTCAGGTCCTCTGCCCATTTTTAAGTCAGATTACTGTTTTGTTATTAAGTTGTATAAATTCCTTATATATTTTGGATATTAACCCCTTATCAGATAGATGGTTTGCAAATATTTTCTTCCTTTTGATAGGCTGCCTTTGTATTCTGTGGATTGTTCCTTTTGCTATACAGAACTTTTTAGTTTGATGTAGTCCCACTTGTTTATTTTTGCTTTTGTTGCCTGTGCTTTTGGTGTCATATTCAAAAAATGATTGCCAACACCGATGTCAAGGAACTTTCCCCCTGTATTTTCTTCTAGGAGTTTTACGATTTCTGGTATTACAATTAATCTATTTTTGGTTAAATTTTGTGAGTAGTATAAAATAGGGGTCCAATTTCATTCTTTTACATGTAAATATCACTTTTTCTGATACCATTTATTGAATAAATTATCCTTTCCCAATGAATATTCTTGTTCCCCTGTCAAATATTAATTGATCATATATATGTGAGTTTATTTCCGGGCTCTCGATTCTGTTCCTTTGGTCTATGTATCTGTTTTTATGCCAGTACCATACTGTTTTGATAACTATCGATTTGTAATAAAGTTTGTAGTCAAAAAGTATGATGCCACCACCTTTATTCTTTCTCAAGATTGCTTTGGCTATTTAGGGTTTTGGGGTTTCATATAAATTTTAGTTTGTTCTATTTCTGTGAAAAATGCCATTTGACAGGGATTTCATTGAATTCATGCATTGCTTTGGGCTGCATGGACATTTTAATGATATTAATTCTTCCGATCCAAGAATATGAGATATCTTTTAATTTATTAGTATCTTCTTCAATTTATTTAATCAGTGTCTTACAGTTTTCATTGTACAGGCCTTACACATCCTCGGTTAAATTTATTCCTAAGTATTTTACTTTATTGATACAATTATAAATAGGATTGTTTTCTTTATTTCTTTTTAAGATAGTTCATTGTTAGTGTATAGAAGTGCAACTGATTTTTGTATGTTGATTTTGTATCCTGCAACTTTGCTGAATTCTCTTTTAGTTCCAAGTTTTTTGCTGAATTCTTTAGAATTTCCGCTATAGCAGATCCTATCTCTGTAAACTGACACAATTTTCATTATATTTAGTATATTTTTCCATCTACATTCTAGGAGTCATTCTTCCTGTTACTAAAGGTGTTATATAAGCATGAGAAATATACACACAATCCAGATGTTGGCTATCTTTGAACTCATATGGCTGACACTTTTATGAACCACAACAAACCACAGTGAAAAACTCCTCAGTTCTTTTTTATTAGGAGAATTCCCACTGTGCCTGTCTCTTCTTGCATTTCTTTCCAGCCACCAAGTCCCTTTTTTTCTTGCAATCTTTGCCCCAGGCATCTTTCAGCCCAGTTCTCTTTCACTCTTTCCTTCTTTATAATACAGAATTGCCTCGCCTTCCTCCCCGCAATTCGCGTTCACTTCTCTCTACCTCGCCTACTTGCTTTAAGAAACTTGGGCCTGAGCTACACTTCTGCTGCACCAAAGCATTAACTAACAAAGCCCGTCTCCCCCTGTAGATCAGTGGTTCTCAACCGAGGGTGATTTAACCCACCAGGGGACATTTAGCAATGTCTGGGGACATTTTGTTTGTCACATCTATAGGAGTGCTACTAGCACCGAGTGGGTGGAGGCCAGGTATGCTGCTAAATATCCTACAGTGCACAAGACAAGCACCCATAACAAAGAATTATCTGGTGCAAATTGACAATAGTTTCTTGTTGAGAAACCTTGTAATTCTTGTAATTTCTTTATAGCAGCAGTAATCTGCCATAGTAATCAATTATATTATTAGCTGCAGTAATCAATTCTATTTCCTACTCTGCTACTATCAATGTTTTATTACATCTGTGCATTAGGAGTTATAAGTTTTATACACACATACCCACACTCCAGTTAATAAACAGTTGTTGAACACTAGACTGAACCAGGTGCTCCTAAGTTGCTCATGGTTCAAGGCGGAACATAGACAATCTAATATCTTGTGAAACGGGCTATGACTACGTAGGGAAAAGGTACCTAATCTAGTCCAGGATGACCTGAAGGATTCTGAGAATGAAGAGATAGAACCCAGAAGAATACCTAGGAGAAAGTCAGACAAAGAGAGGGAGAGAAGCACATTTCTCACAAAGGGAAAAACATGGGTCGAAGCATGTGGTGAGAGAAGTGGACAGGAGCAAGTACTGAAGGATGCCTCCTAGTGTGC
>NW_011888936.1:153778-156512 GCF_000151845.1 Pteropus vampyrus | reverse complement strand
ACTCCATGCCAGCAATGCCTTGAGCTTTTACATACATCATCATATTTAATTCCCATAATACTATGAAATAGTTATCATTACCACATTTTTCAGATGAGGAAACTGAAGCTCAGAGAGTTTAGTAACTTGGTAATCTTAGTCATTCAGATTCCCAAGCCTGTGCAGTTCTTACCATCCTGGGATGCAGTCCCCAAAGCTATAAGTCAAGTTGCAGAGCAGCAGCTTTAAACAGTATAATATACTATATAATAACTGTAGTAACAACAACTCTCATGAAGACTGAAGAATGTTCGTCTTTCCAGCAGACCAGAAGTGCCCAGGGTTCAGTATCTAAATATTTTTTTCATTTTTGTATAGCTTATGACACTTAGCTCTTTACATATATAAGGTGCTCACTAAATATTTAACAGAACAGATCTTGAATAGTCAGGAAGAGAAAAATATTTTCCCACTTTCTTTTATCCTTTTGTCCTCATTTTGGGTTTGACTTGGTCATAGTGTAGCTAGGAGGCAAAGAGATGTTTCTGTCAATGGCTTCCCACTTCAGCAAGAACAATTCTCAGCTCTTCTAAATAGACCAATTTATTACAGACAGTGCCAATGAAAAAAAGGTTAAATGAAAATAAGACTAACAAATAAAAACCATCCTCTCGTGGCCAATAGACATATGAAAAGATGCTCAAAATCCCTGATCATCAGAGAAATGCAAATTAAAAGCGCAATGAGATATCACCTCAAACCTGTTAGAATGGCTATCATCAATAAATCAACAAACAAGTATTGGGGAGGATGTGAAGAAAAGGGAACCCTCATGCACTGTTGGTGGAATTGCCAACTGGTGCAGCCACTATGGAAAACAGCATGGGCGTTCCTCAAAAAATTAAAAATAGAACTACCATGACCCAGGAATCCCACTTCTGGGTATTTATATGAATAAACCCAAAGCACTAATTTGAGAATATATGTGCATCCCTATATTCATTGTAACATTATTTACAATAGCCAACATATGGAAGCAGCCTAAGTGTTCATTGATAGATAGTTAGATAAAGAAGATGTGGTACATATAAACGATGAACTATTACTTGGCCACGAAAAAAAAAAAAGAAATTTTACCATTTGTGACAACATGGATGAACTTAGAGGGTATTACTCTAAGTGAAATAAGTCAGAGAAAAGACAAATATCATATGATTTCACTTATATGTGGAATCCAAAAAACAAAATAAACAAACAAAACAGAAACAAACTCATAGATACAGAGAACAAACTGATGGTTGCCAGATGTGAAGGGGTGATGGTGAAGGGATTAAGAAGTACAAACTGGCAGTTACAAAATAGCCACAGGCATGTAAAGTACAGCACAGGGAATATAGTCAGTGATGTGGTAATAACTGTGTATGGTATCAGGTGGGTACTAATCAGGGGGATCACTTCGTAAGTTGTATGAATGTCTACCTACTATACCGTAGACTCAAATTAATATAATATTGAATGTCAACTGTAATTAAAATGTATGTATATTTTAAAAGAGGCAGACTCCAGAAAAAAATTAAACATCCTCTAGAAGTCACACCAATGGGGAAAAAGTAGGTGAAGTCTTTATTCAGAAAAGTAAATGAGTTCTAATCTTTAGATCTAACTTTTAGGTAACAAGAAATACTGAAGAAAGAGAATTATTGTTGAAGATATCTCAAGGAAGCCATAAGACAAATCCAGGAGGCTACCCTGGTTTCTTTAACAAGACAATGTCATTCTGAAAATAGGAGGCAGGGAGATGGAGGAGGCTATTCTAGTTTAAAAAAATATGTAACCGAATGCAATGTGTGGTCACCGTTTGGACTCTGGTCTGCGTAAGTCAACTGTAAAAGATCAGTTGAGGAGAATTTGAGTCTGCATTGGGTATAAATTGATACTAGGTAATTATTGTTAGCTTTAGTTAACTGTGAAAATGGTAATATGGTTATGTAGACAGTGTCCTTTTAAAAATAATCAGGGGATCACTTCGTAAGTTGATCCCCCTGTAATATTTAGAAGTGAAATATCACAACATCTATTTTTACTTTAGAACTTCAGCAGAAAAGGTGAAGTAAATAAGGTAAAATGTAAATACTGTTAAATATATGATGTAGTTTTCATCAGAAAGAATAAACAATCAGGGGAAAGAAAAAAAAAGGAATGAGAATTGCTTTCTCTGAAGGAGTAAGAATCCATTCTTATCTTCCTCCAAAGGTGCAGCCATCAGCGTGTGGCCTGTACAGGGCTCCAGGAGCATCAGAGCGATGTCCCTAGGTAGCCAAGGCAGATGACCAGGTTCCTTTGAGATCTAATTTGTGTGTGAAAAGAACTCGAATAAGCCAACCCAAGAGCCTACGACCCTCCAGCCTTGCGCACCCAGTGATGCTGCGGATACTGTTGCCTCGTTGCCCACTGAGTGTACCAAAACCACGAAGGTTGGAGGGTTTGACGCTCAGGGGGAAGGGCGGTCAAATGGCCTGAACTGAGCCGAGCGGAGGAGAGGTAGGAGAAAATCAGGGTTCCCTTCCGCTCGAACCCTTTGCAGAGAGACGGGGCTCGAGTGGCAGGTACCTTCCACCTCACCCACCAGGAAGCAGAGCAGAGCGGGGTTGGTCCAGGCGGAGGAAAATGGGCGGCACGTGCCCAGGCCACTACCCTCACCTGCCGCCAGGAGGGCCCAGGCGGCCGCAGGGGGCGGAGAGCTTGGGTGGCCGGG
>NW_011888936.1:151579-153728 GCF_000151845.1 Pteropus vampyrus | reverse complement strand
CGTTCACTTCTCTCTACCTCGCCTACTTGCTTTAAGAAACTTGGGCCTGAGCTACACTTCTGCTGCACCAAAGCATTAACTAACAAAGCCCGTCTCCCCCTGTAGATCAGTGGTTCTCAACCGAGGGTGATTTAACCCACCAGGGGACATTTAGCAATGTCTGGGGACATTTTGTTTGTCACATCTATAGGAGTGCTACTAGCACCGAGTGGGTGGAGGCCAGGTATGCTGCTAAATATCCTACAGTGCACAAGACAATCACCCATAACAAAGAATTATCTGGTGCAAATTGACAATAGTTTCTTGTTGAGAAACCTGCTATAAAGAAATTCTTGTAATTTCTTTATAGCAGCAGTAATCTGCCATAGTAATCAATTATATTATTAGCTGCAGTAATCAATTCTATTTCCTACTCTGCTACTATCAATGTTTTATTACATCTGTGCATTAAGAGTTATAAGTTTTATACACACATACCCACACTCCAGTTAATAAACAGTTGTTGAACACTAGACTGAACCAGGTGCTCCTAAGTTGCTCATGGTTCAAGGCAGAACATAGACAATCTAATATCTTGTGAAACGGGCTATGACTACGTAGGGAAAAGGTACCTAATCTAGTCCAGGATGACCTGAAGGATTCTGAGAATGAAGAGATAGAGCCCAGAAGAATACATAGGAGAAAGTCAGACAAAGAGCGGGAGAGAAGCACATTTCTCACAAAGGGAAAAACATGGGTCGAAGCATGTGGTGAGAGAAGTGGACAGGAGCAAGTACTGAAGGATGCCTCCTAGTGTGCTGGCAACCATTAGATGGTCCTTGTTCTTGAATGAGGACTAAATTAGGTGGATGTGTTGGTGGCATGAAAAGATTTCCATTTTAGAGAGGTCATATGATTTCTGAAATCTAGCTGAGAGCCAGTGAGGGCCTGAAGGTAGTGGAAATAGGAATGGAGAAGGGCCAGTTGGGGAGATATTTAGGAGGTAAATGGACAAGCTAAGAATAGGGTGGACATGGGGATGAGAGATGAGGAAGTCCAGCATGACCTCCAGATTTTAGCAGGAAGTGGTACCATTTGCCAAGTCAGGAAAGACAGGAAGAGGTTGAAATTTGTAGGACAAGAAGAAAGTCATATTTGAACATAACTTTGTATCATATATTTTTTTCCATTTATTAAAGTAATATCTATGTCTCTTGCAAAAAAAAATTTGTTAAAGAGAAAGAAGTACCAAAATCTCCATTTGGAAATAGACAGCACTAAAATTTGGGTAGAGATTTTTCCAATTTGTTCTATGTAGAAAAAGTATGCATTTAAAAAATAAAACCACAAATTAACGTGCTTTATACATTGTTTTTGTTTCATTTTGCAATATATTTGAAACATCATCCTGTGTCATTGAATATTCTTTTACATTTTTAGTGACTGCACAAGGTTTCACTCTATGGAAAAATCATAATTTACTCCACTATCTCTATGGTTGAAGTTTTAGATGGCTTTGGGATTTTCATTTTTTACAAATTATGATTGGTGCCATCACAAGTGAGTCTTCCAGAAGCCAACAGATCGTTTGAAGTGTGAGATATTTAGTAGGGATTGACCTCAGTGAATCGAAGAAGGAAGAAGCAGGAATGGGCATGCGAGAAGTTGAACTGTGATACAGACCTGTAGTTTTAACAGAGGCTATGTCTACAGAAAGGCCCTATCAGAGTTGTCCTGTGTTGGGTGGAAATGACCGGGCTTTTATAACCTCAGGTCAGTCAATTACCAGATGACTGCTGCTCTGGGAGAGGCATGACCTCAGGTGAGGCTGTCCTCTGCAGCTGAGGCTGACCTCAAAGGTGCTGACAAATGGAGGTTGTGTGCTGACCATGCTCCTCCTCTAAAGGGAGTTTGGGTAGTGCATCTCCATGTCCACCACAGCTGCTCATTTCGTGTGTATATTTTTGCTCAGAGCCTTAGTATAAATTCCCAGAAGTGGAATTGCTGCAATAGAGCATGGGCATTTAGAAAACTTTTAATATTTATTGCCAAATTACCTTTAAGAAAAATTATACCACTTTCTCCTACCAACAGCTTATTTAATTACTAATGGATTGGAACATGACAATTATACTGTTTTTAAATATTGAAAGATATCTCAAATTCTTTT
>NW_011888936.1:140655-147094 GCF_000151845.1 Pteropus vampyrus | reverse complement strand
GACGGCCGCGCACCTGGCAGCGTGGTTCGCACTCCGCGGGACAACGGGTTCGTCGGAAGCAAGAGCCGTGCGTCGCGGGCCCAGCCGCAGGTGAGGGCGGCGGGCCAGGCGGGGCTGCGCTGCGCTGCCCCGCGGGGGAAGTTTCTTGGCCCGGAAAGGTACAATTGTGTGCAGCTATTCCTGGTATGTCAGGCGGGCCCGAAGGCCTTGAGCCGCGGGCGCGCCGCTTCCCGGGGCCCGGGGTGTGGAAGGTAGCCAGGCGAGCGCGGGCGGGAAGGATGCGGGCGCGGGGGCGCATCCCCCCGGGCGGAGCTGCGGTCCGGGCGCGCAGCGCGGGATAGGGAGCAAGGCCCGGGCCTCTGGTGGACGGTGGCATCCCCTGGCCCAGACAGTCTGACCACAAAGGCGGCTGCGGCCGAGGAGCCCAGGGGAGTCGCAGGGGCGCGGACGGAAGCGGCGACTCGGCGGCCCGGGGTGGGCCGGGGCGGGGCCGTCCTGGGAGGGCGGCGGCGGCGCTGCGACTTTTGAAGTCGAAACAGTTGTCAGTCCTGCGCGCCGCCTCTGGTCGCCCTGCCCCGCTGCCCGTAACGCCGCGGACCTTTGGTCGTTTACAGTTTAGAGAAAGCCGCGTTTTCAAATTCTTGTGGGTTCGGAACCTTACCGAGCTGCAGAGCGCAACAAAGGGCAGGAGAACCCGGCGTCTGCAGCCGGAGCAGAGCCCAGGCGGCTGCCGAGAGGCGCGCGAGACCCCCGCCCCGCCGCGCGCCCACCGCCTCGTTTTCTCCCTCTCTTGCCCTAGTCTTGGAAGCGATGGAGGAGGCCGAGGCCGACTGCGCCGTAGCGTTTGCCGAGGCCCAGAGATGGGTGGAGGTGAGTGCTTTTGCTCCGCTCCTTTCCGCACGAGTTTGCGGGCGTCGCGGGGCGAAGGCGACCCCCGCCACTCTGCGCTCCAGCCGCCTCCGGGACCGTCGCGGGCGCGTGGCAGCCGGCTGGTTTGTGTGTGCAGTGTTGGGGGGAACTTTTCAAGTTCTTCTTTTATCTCTTAACGTCCAGCTAAACTAAGCGCTGCCTTCCCCCCGGCGGTCTCGCAGGCTTCCCCAGAGCTCCTCTGCCCGGACAGAGTCGAGCGCTGGTCCACCCGGGTTGGGGGACCGCGCATCTCTGTGAATCAGCCCGGGAAGGCACCAGGACTCCTAGGATGTCTCTCTGCGGGGCAGAGCCGGCCCAGGGTCCTCGGTGCGTTTCTTTGGGGGTGGTTTAGAAGTGGAGATGTCTGACATATACTTGTGTTCTGTGGGAGCGCGGGGTGGAGGAGTTTAGACACCTATGGCGCACCTGGAGAGATGCTTTCTCCGAGACAGCATCTGGAGCCTGGGACTCAGGGCTTGTACTTCGTCCTTCAAAACTGGCATTGGTGAGATAAAATACCGTGGGGTCACTCACTGCAGAGTTGTTACTTTCCCAGCTGTGCCTCAGAGACAGGAACTCCCAGCCTCTTCTTTCTCATTAAAAAAGGAGATGGTCTCTTGGAGGCTTTTTCATCAGCTTCTTAGGGTTAACATCCGTAGAATGTTAACACCTGGACTTCTAGCCGTTATTCTACTGTATGGGGGAAAAAAAAAAAGACTTTTTAAATGATGCTGAAGAAGTCTGCCCAGCAGATGTGAATCAGGAACAACTGCTCGTTAGAAAATTGTTGCCTACACCAGCCTTGCAGTCATTTTGGAGTTATTGATGCCACGTGCTGGCTTATTCATATTTAATTCGAATTTAATTTAATTCATATTCAATTAGTTCATATTTAAATATGGCTTAACATCTTTGAAAATGCAAATTAGGTTTAAAGATTATTCACAGAAAGAAAACATATATAAGAATCCCAAAGCAAACAGTGTTTTAAAATAATGCATTTGTCCTTAAAGAAATAAATGTATGTACATGGGCAAAAAATAAAGAGAATGAACTTTAATGTTACATTTCTTATGCTAAATAAAGGAATGTGAAATGTGAGTAGCATTACCCACCAGACAGTTGGGGAGGTCTAAGAAATTAGCTTTTGGTATCTTTTTTGGACCAAAACTTTGAACTAGTCTGAAGGTGACTTAGAAAAGTGTGAGAGAAAGGGGTGAGGAAGTTGGGAGAAGAATAAACACTGTTTTGAATTGAAATGAGAGTGGAAAAATGTCAGCTATGTAGTTAAGAGAAATAACTTCCCTCATTCATAAACTTTGAAAAGTCAAGACTTCCAAAGGTAATTTTCCATTGGTAGTGTTTTGCATAATTTTAGAAAAGAAATTAAAGTTGCTCTTTTTGTGTTTGAGTGTTGGGTTGGAGAGAGGGAGAAAGGGAGAGATATAGGAATATTTGGGGGCCATACCTGGCTCCTGTGTGAGTTTGTATCTGCATGTTCTGTATCTGCTTCAGAAAATCTATGAATATGGATCATTTCACACTTTTCTTTTTCAGTACGCACATTTTTAAAGCCTAAAAATTCCTTTTTTTTTTTTTTTTTTGCTGTAGCTTGCTCATAACTAGTTGGGTTTCTGTGAAGAATTTGTGTCTAATAAACTCAAGGAAGTGCTTTGTGATAAAAGATATCATAGTGCATGATAAATATGCTCATCTTCCCACTCCCATCACATCCAACAGTGTTTTTTAGCAATGATTTGGCAACTCTGTAAAATGTTTTGTTCATCATTAGCAGAGAGCCAAATCTTTCTAAAGATTTTGGCATATCATTTTAATACAATTAATGAAACTAAAATTAAGTGATTTTTTTCCCCCCTAGTGCCACTGGGAGCAAGACAGTCTGTTCACTGACGATATGTGAATAAAGGCCGTATTTACATATGCTTTGGTGCACTCGGTATTTGAAGTGACAGCAGTGGTGTTCACTCTTAGGTTTATTTATTTATTTTCATTTGGTGCCCAAATTTACTTGTCTTCTTAGTTTTGCCTTTACAACCAAAGCACATATTTTAAAATATTGTTCTTGCCAAAGGAAGCAGAATGAATGACTCTCTCATTGCCACAATCTCTTTTAACTCTGAGAACCCATAATTTGAAGATAAAATATTGGTTCCAAAGTATATTTTATAAAGTATTTTGGAAAGCAAGGAAGATTACAGTGCAAATTTTTCTCCTGCTTGCTAATATTCTTGCTCCATTTTTTCCTTTCTGTTATACTTTCCTCTACACATATTGAAGCATAAGTGAGTTATTCATATTATATATGTGTATATATGTTTTATATTATATAATATGTATGTTATATATGATATAATTTGCTCCCTTTATTCTGGGCTGCAGCTTTGAATAGCCCAAGGTCAAGAAACTCCAATAACCTTGTAAAACTTTGATGACCAGAGTCCATGTCGGTTTGCCCTTGCCATTTCCATTCTCCATCTGTGATTTTAAATAGCTAATGTATTATTGCCACAATCAAAGTTAAAGTTTTATTTTGAGAACTGGAGGAGAATGGATGAGGTGAGGGCTAGTGGTGGTTATTCTGCCAATTACTATCATTTTATGACTCTTTATTTTAAATTGTAGTTAGATATTTAGAGTGTGTGCATACTTCTGGTTAGTTTAATTTCTTAATTAAAAACAAATGCAGGAATGCCACCCTTTAAGGCAATTCAACATAATGAGATTGGATATTATCTGGTTAGAAATGCTATTTTTAATATTAATAATGTAGCAGAGCTGGTTTATAATTAAACACTGGTTTAAAACCAAATAATGTAATGGTTTGAAAGCAAAGGCAGAAGGAAAGCTTGATTCTAGCAAGGTCATGGAGTGGATGATGAAGAGGTAGAAAATGCAGACTGGACCCTCTAATTTAATTCTCTTCTGTAGCACCTTTTAATGTTCTGTACCTAATAGTTTCCTCGGTTTCTCTGTTTCGTGGCATTAAAATGCCTTGTAGAAAACAGACAAAATAACAATGAGATTGAAAACTGGGTATGTGGCTCATTGCATTGGTTGGTCACCAGTTTCCAGATTGAGTGAATGTTACTCTCAAGGTTGATGTTTAAATACAGTAGTCATTTTTATAGCTGGAGCAGAAGAGGCTAACTTATAACTTTATTCACCACCTTCCTGTTCACCTGCTCTTCCTCTTATCTCTGAGCTGGATTCTTTCAGTATCGCTGTCACCCTTTAGAAGGACCGAAGGGATGCCAACAGAGCTCATTGCCAAGCCTGGCTCCAGAATCTGAATCCTTCCCCAGTTGTTTCCAATCGATCTCTTTCTCCACCTGCCCCTGTTTTTATCCTTCAGGGATGTGCTGGTCTCCACATGTGCTGGTTACCTTTGGTGCTAAATTATTAAAGACTTATATTCTGTGGGTCCCCCATTGATATAGGCAAACATCCTTCTAAGTGGTTTCCCTCTTTCTCTGTAAACTGCATCTCTCCTATTAGTTTCCGCCCTGTGTTCTGGTCTGGAAGGGTTTGCCTGGTGCATACCGGTGTGGTCTTGTAGACGAAGTGAAGGTCTCATGGACTTGTACTGTTGCTTTCAGATGTATGTAGAGAGACACAAACTTTCATCTGAAAATTCATAGAGCTTTTTTGGTAATGACGAATAGTTTCAATTAACATATATTAAACCTAAAATTCCTATGATGGTAAAAATTTGTCAAAAATTTTAAATGTTAGAAAGCAATTCTTACCCTAGCTGTTGCAGCCAAAATTATTTTTTCAGAACACAAACCTGATTTTTGTTATTCTTGTTTTCCGAGGAGTCATGAGAAGATTTTAAAGTCCACAGTCCTTACATAACGCTGTGAAATGTCTCATTCACAACCCTTTACAATCTGCTCTCTGCCTATACATCTATCTTTATTTTGGGGCCATTTTCTCCATAACTGCATGGTTGCCAGATAGCACAGAGATTAAGAGCACAATTTTGTATGTTACATACCCAGTAGTAATTTTCCTTTTAACTAGAAGTTTATATGTTTTGACCACCTTCAGCCAATTCATGGTGACTATAGTTAACATTGCTGTGTGATATATTCGAAGGTGTTAAGAAAATAGATCTTAAAAGCTATCATCACAAGGAGAAAAAAAATTTTTTTGTAATTACATGAGGAGATGGATGTTACCCAAACTTTGTTGTGGTAACACTTCACGATATTTCTATGTCAAGTCATTATTCAGTACACCTTAAACTCACAGAGCTGGATGTCATTTATGTCTCACTACAAATGAAAAAAAAAGGTGGAGAGCACAGTTGGGAATCAAATAATTGTTCAAGTCCTGGCTCTGCTCCTTAACTCCTGTGGGCCTCGGTTTTCTTCTTTGAACCTCCCACAGTGGTTGTGCTAGTTAAATGAGATGCTGAACCTAAAGCAGTCAATGCTCCCTAGTCATTGCCTGTGTCTCCTGCCCCTTCCCCCACCCCCCGCCCCGCCCACACACACACACACACAGGATGCTGCTTCCTCACCTCCGGGCTATTGTGCATGGAATACTCATTCCGTGTTTACCATTTAATACCTGTTACTCTACTTCTTTCCTCCATCCTTGGGCTAAACTCAACCTTTATGGGAAGCCTTTTCTGAACCACCAAACCTTCACCCCCACCATTTCTTCCTCTCCTCTATTGCTTGTGTGCATCTCTCTTTTTGCACTCTGTGGTGTAATTCCCTACATTTTTCTTTTCACCCAAGGATTTGGCTGGGTGCCTGATAAGTACTTGTCGAATGAAAGTATCATGTATAATCTTAAGGCTGTAGCTTTAACAAAATTAAAAAGTAAGTGTTTAAGGGTCAGCACTGTCAGATAATTGCTATAATGGAAGTTTGTGCAGTGTGTAGTGGTGACATTTAGGAGGCTGCCCGAGTCCACCTGCTGAGTCAGGCAGGCTCACAGGAGGCAGCATTGAACTGAGGCTGGAGTTCAACACACTTGCCTACTAGGCTGGGAAATCGTGGCTTTACAACTAGTTGTGAGGTCTTGAAGTTGTATTCATATTCAGCACAGCTTCCAAGGAGTTGCTCAGAGTAGTTTATTTTTACTTTGATACTGTTTCCTTGCAGTGAAATGCACAGATTTTAAGAGTACAGTTGCAGAAGTTTTGTCAAATGTGTATACTCAGGTAACCAGCACCCCAGTCAAGGCACAGACATTTTTATCACTCAAGAAAATTTCCCTTCCTAAAGGACACGTCAGTCTCCCTTAGGCAACCGCTCTTCTGATTTTGAGCATCGTAGATTTCTCAGGGTAGTTTCGAACAGCTATGAAATGTCTTAATGTCAATTAGTTCCTTCTTTTCTTTATTCAGCATTTTATGATTTTTTGAATACATCTTTATTGGACAAATAAAAAAGGGCTGTAGGAGAGGAGGGATGGCAGGAGATGAGGGGGTTCACAAAACCCTCTTGGGAAGGAAGTGATGCACACAGATAGGAACCGGAGTAGGGATGCCATT
>NW_011888936.1:138819-140605 GCF_000151845.1 Pteropus vampyrus | reverse complement strand
CTGGAGGAGAATGGATGAGGTGAGGGCTAGTGGTGGTTATTCTGCCAATTACTATCATTTTATGACTCTTTATTTTAAATTGTAGTTAGATATTTAGAGTGTGTGCATACTTCTGGTTAGTTTAATTTCTTAATTAAAAACAAATGCAGGAATGCCACCCTTTAAGGCAATTCAACATAATGAGATTGGATATTATCTGGTTAGAAATGCTATTTTTAATATTAATAATGTAGCAGAGCTGGTTTATAATTAAACACTGGTTTAAAACCAAATAATGTAATGGTTTGAAAGCAAAGGCAGAAGGAAAGCTTGATTCTAGCAAGGTCATGGAGTGGATGATGAAGAGGTAGAAAATGCAGACTGGACCCTCTAATTTTAGTTCTCTTCTGTAGCACCTTTTAATGTTCTGTACCTAATAGTTTCCTCGGTTTCTCTGTTTCGTGGCATTAAAATGCCTTGTAGAAAACAGACAAAATAACAATGAGATTGAAAACTGGGTATGTGGCTCATTGCATTGGTTGGTCACCAGTTTCCAGATTGAGTGAATGTTACTCTCAAGGTTGATGTTTAAATACAGTAGTCATTTTTATAGCTGGAGCAGAAGAGGCTAACTTATAACTTTATTCACCACCTTCCTGTTCACCTGCTCTTCCTCTTATCTCTGAGCTGAATTCTTTCAGTATCGCTGTCACCCTTTAGAAGGACCGAAGGGATGCCAACAGAGCTCATTGCCAAGCCTGGCTCCAGAATCTGAATCCTTCCCCAGTTGTTTCCAATCGATCTCTTTCTCCACCTGCCCCTGTTTTTATCCTTCAGGGATGTGCTGGTCTCCACATGTGCTGGTTACCTTTGGTGCTAAATTATTAAAGACTTATATTCTGTGGGTCCCCCATTGATATAGGCAAACATCCTTCTAAGTGGTTTCCCTCTTTCTCTGTAAACTGCATCTCTCCTATTAGTTTCCGCCCTGTGTTCTGGTCTGGAAGGGTTTGCCTGGTGCATACCGGTGTGGTCTTGTAGACGAAGTGAAGGTCTCATGGACTTGTACTGTTGCTTTCAGATGTATGTAGAGAGACACAAACTTTCATCTGAAAATTCATAGAGCTTTTTTGGTAATGACGAATAGTTTCAATTAACATATATTAAACCTAAAATTCCTATGATGGTAAAAATTTGTCAAAAATTTTAAATGTTAGAAAGCAATTCTTACCCTAGCTGTTGCAGCCAAAATTATTTTTTCAGAACACAAACCTGATTTTTGTTATTCTTGTTTTCCGAGGAGTCATGAGAAGATTTTAAAGTCCACAGTCCTTACATAACGCTGTGAAATGTCTCATTCACAACCCTTTACAATCTGCTCTCTGCCTATACATCTATCTTTATTTTGGGGCCATTTTCTCCATAACTGCATGGTTGCCAGATAGCACAGAGATTAAGAGCACAATTTTGTATGTTACATACCCAGTAGTAATTTTCCTTTTAACTAGAAGTTTATATGTTTTGACCACCTTCAGCCAATTCATGGTGACTATAGTTAACATTGCTGTGTGATATATTCGAAGGTGTTAAGAAAATAGATCTTAAAAGCTATCATCACAAGGAGAAAAAAAATTTTTTTGTAATTACATGAGGAGATGGATGTTACCCAAACTTTGTTGTGGTAACACTTCACGATATTTCTATGTCAAGTCATTATTCAGTACACCTTAAACTCACAGAGCTGGATGTCATTTATGTCTCACTACAAATGAAAAAAAAAGGTGGAGAGCACAGTTGGGAATCAAAT
>NW_011888936.1:122389-138769 GCF_000151845.1 Pteropus vampyrus | reverse complement strand
GTCTTTTGGGTTGTTTGGAGGTAGACCTTGGGAGTTCGCAGTAAAATTATGAGATGAAGAATGGAGCAATTGGCCATTTCAAGGAAGTGGAGCACGTTGATGTTTCTTCAGCCGTTTGTAAAGCCCAGAAACTCTTAAAGCTTCTCCTAGGCTGAGAAAATAATGCCCTGAGCTTGTCTCCCTCAGGATGCTGGGAGCGCTTTGGCTCGTCAAGGACTGCTGCCGAAACGGGTTTCTTTCACCTCTCTCTTCTTCCTTTTTAAACTGCTTCTCAATATAGCAGCATTTTTGAGTTACAGAAAAACAAAGCAACATTAACAAATTTGCCTGATTCTTTTAGATAGGAGAAAATAAACTTTCTAGGGTAAACTATTCCATCTATTACCACCTGCGGATTGAGTTGTCTGTGTTGTTCCTGTGTTCTACAGACCCTGACAGAAAGTTCTCAAATGCATGTTGAAGGAATGAATGTTTTATGTCCAATCAAAAAGGTTGGCTTATTTAATTGATGTTTGCAGAACACCTTAAGCCTGTTAACTGTCACAAATGTATTTAAGCCTGAGGAAATGATAAATTATGTGTACCTGTGCTTACTCTTTAGTTTCTGAAGGTAATTACTGGGTGTGTTTTTAAAAAATACTTTTGATGTACCCAAAGCTCTTAATAAGGATAATAACTGCCGCATATGCACAACTTTGAGCAGAGATTTAATGCACTTAGTCTGCCACTTTGCTCTAAGGAGGTGGGCATTAACAAATTCTACAGATGAATCCAAACACAGCCCCTCAACAGCTTTTATGGGCTGTATAATCTTCCTTGATTGGATGCTTGAAGATTGGTTGGAATTCCTGGGTATAGGATGCTCAGTTTGGTGCTTGTATGAATTTAGATGGTGATGCACAGCACTAGACATAATGTCCATCTCTAGTACAGTGGGGATTTTCGTAAGGAAAGGGGTTAGAAAAATTTTATGTGAGCTCAGAGGGCAGAACTGGTAATAACTGATTGGTCACAGGGAGACTTTTCGGCTCAAGTATTTTGAAGAACTTTCTATAAATAACAATCTGTCTTACACCAGAATGGACTGACTTGAATAGTGAAATACATACTATTGAAGGTTTTATAAGAGAAAGTGAGTAACTGAAAAAGTAACTAATAGTTTTCCCCCCATGATGTGCAAGATATGTGGCAAGTGCCTTATACCTGCCTGCCCTTATAATGAAGGACTATTATTACCTCAAGTTTTTTTTTGTTTGTTTGTTTTTTATTTTGTTTTTCCCAGATGAGGAAAAAGAGGTGAGAGGTAAAATAATTTGCTCAAGAAAACACTGGAACTAGTAAGTGGTAGTTGGAGATTTGAACCCAGACAGTTTGACTCCATAGCCTTACCTCTTAATTACTGTACTTTGCTGCTGACCAAGTGACACTGGCAGTAAATTGTGGGAAAGGATTTATAAATCAGGAAGCAAATGGACTCTTAGTGTTTATTCCATCTAAAGCTGTAAGATTAGCTATTTTTCATTTATGACGAGTCCTGCACACCACAGCAGGTTCTATCTTGTGATGTTAGCACCTGGAAAGCACATGATGATCAATTATTACATAAGCTACAGAATCGCTCTTGAGCAATTACTGACTTTAGATTTACATGTTATGGTGTATCTAAGCGAGTGGATTAGTGCTCACTAAACCATTTGAAGTGTTATAAAAGGGAAGCATTTTTTTTTGGTGACATCGAGCTATATTTTGAGCTAGAGTAGGAGATAAATATATCTAATTAGTTTCATCTATAAGACAGTTTACCAAAGTATCAGTTTCTTCTCTTACATGACCCAGTGGTCCATGGCTTACCAAAAATTCTAGATGATTATTGTATAGTGTTTTTGCAATATTTGTCTTTTATTATTATTATTATTATGGTGACATTGGTTAACGAAATCCAGTAAGTTTCAGGTGTACAATACAAGAGTATGTTATGTTTTTGATGATACTTTCTAGTTAGTGTTTCAGACATGTAAATGCTGAAGTAAAGACCATAATCAAAGATTTTGCTTTCTCGACTAGACTGAAATTTGACCTAGATGTCTGAGCCGGAAAGGAAATATCTGAATTATTTTGTTACACCATCACCTGATAATATTCAAAGGAATAGCAGTCATTTCAACCTGATAATAAACTTTGATTCTTTAATTCTTTCTTGTTAGTGTTTAGAGCCATTCTACCTGAGGGAAGAGAAAATAAGCAAACATTTTGCCTTTACTTCTTGAGGGGTATGCAACCAATTTGGAGCTTACTCTGTTGTCCAAAGAAATCATTGTCTTTCTATCAACAGCATCAGATGCAGTTGGTCCCATCTTCCTTCTTGAAACATTTCCTTCAATAACCTCCTGGATTTTTCTTCTGTTTTACTTGCTATTTCTGATTTGACTTTGCTAAATCCTCCTAATTACATTGACCAGTGTCGCTGGGCTTATATTCCCATGTCTTCTCTGTCTACAATCTTTCCTTAGCAGATATTATCAAATCTACAGCTTTATACACCTTATATATGTTGATGACTTCTATATTTATATTCCCGGTGCAGACGATGTCTCTAATATTTACATCTACACTCAAGATTTCCTGTCATAGATCAAATAGGCACATCACACTTACTTCAAGACAATTCTGAGTTCCTCCTCCTACCTGCCATCCACGTACTCATCCTCGCAGTGTTCCCCATCTTAATAAATGGCACCACTGTCCACCCACTTGCTTAGGTCCCCAACTTTGAAGTCGTTATTATGTCTTATTTTTATCACACCCCATATTCAGTCTGTCAAGAAATCCATTGGCTGCATCTTCAAATATATCCAGAATCTGAACACTTCTTGACATATCTACTTCTCCCCCATGCTTCTGAAGTAACAACCAGATTCTTCTTTAAAAATGTAAACCAGAGATTATGCATCCACCTCTGCCTTCTCTCCCCCTCTTCCTCCCACCCCCATAATGGGTACTCATTACATTTAGAATAAAACTGGAATTTTTAAACCATGGTCCATAGGGTCCCACATGATCCAGTCACTGCTTTCCTATCTCATCTCTGCTCCCTCTCTTCATCTTGCTTACTGTGCTCCAGTCAAACAGACAAAGAAGGTTTTTATTTTAGAGTCCTTGTGTTGCTATTCCTTCCACATGAATACATTTCCCTCACGTATTCAGATCTCAGCTTAAATGATACCTCCTCATCCCCTGCTCCCTCTTTGTAAAATAACTGCCCTTTTCACTCCATGCTCTTATATTTCATAGCACTTGTCATCACTTGCTTTTGTATGATATATATATTTTTTGTTTGGCTGTTACTCCCACTAGAATATTAATGCTTATGTGCAAGAACTTAATATGTTTCTAAGCCTCAAATAATACCGGCTAGTAGACACTCAATATATATTCGTTGGATAAATAGATGAATGAACAAATGCCTTTTAATTCAATATACTTGAAATTGTTTTACTCCCGTGATAATGTCTGACTTTCTGGCTGTGCTTCATTGAACAAGAGAAGTTGGTTTTATTATATTAGCTATTTTTTTTTTCAAGTTCCAGATTGAGCAAGTTTAAAGCATGTTTTTCGCAAAGCAAGTTTAAACCATGAGAAACGGACTTTGTTAATCCAACTGTAAAGGTGCCCAAAGGTAAAAAAGTATCACGAGATAGTAAAACCTCCTAGAAAATTTGAGAATGAGCCTCCTTAGCTGAATACCCTGCACTGGGGACAGTATATTATCATGAAGCTCTGGGATATCGGCCATAAAAGGATCTCGTGGCTCACTGATTAGTGTGCTCCATTGAGCGTGGACTGGACCCAGGTACTAATCAGAGACAGAGAAGCAGGAAATCATTTTACCCTTTTTAGAAATAAAAGAAAATAATTTAGAATTTGAGAACACGAACATTTCTCCCATCTGCCCACTCTGGCATCAGAGGCCTACCTCATGCTTTCAAATGCTGTTCTTTATCCCGGATTTTCCAGGAATCATTCTGAAATGGAACATAAAACTGAGAAGGGGAGAATTGAGGGAAAAAGAGGAGATGAAACTCCTTGTGGTTTTTGATTTAAAATAACTTTTTGTTAACTTGTTTTTCAAAATTATTCCTTCTAGCTGTCATATAAATTGATATTGTGTGTGTGTGTGTAATTTTATATAATTATATGTATATAATTTTATTGATGAGAAAAGAGGGACCCAGGGAAGGTACGTTTCTTTCCCAACACCACACAGCTGATACTGATAAAACCATTATCTGAACTTAGTTTTTCTAACAGAAACCTCAAGCTGTCAACCCCTTCATTCACTTTTCTGTTTCTCTCCCTCTTTTATAGTTGTACTGTGGTTTTGGCACATACACGCCTTCTTGTGCTATTAGCTATTCCATATGTCTACCATTGCCTCTCTTGTTTTTTCTTATTTCAAAGTTGGGGCTAAGTTAAAAATCATAGGAAAATGCTTAGACTTAATATAAAATGTAATGTAAATTCACAATGAGACATGAATAACTTCGCTGTTGGGCCGTGATGCTCTTAGAGGTCGTTTGTGTGTGAGGAAGGGCACGAGGCGGCACTTGCTATGGCGGCTCTTGCTGGGGCTTGTGCTGACAGGGAGGAGACAGCCACAGGGCAGCGTGGGAGTAAATGTGGACATGCTGGATGATAAATCTGCAGGAAGTTTGAGGATGGGAATTGCATTTGGAAGCTGCTGGAGATGGTCCTTTTTGAGCCGGACCAGAAAAATGATGGGTGGAAAGTGATGTGGGGGGCAGTTGAGTTGATAGAGGTGGTACTAGCATGAGCCAGAGTCAATGGATTGTCCTGTTGGCAGGACAATAATGCTAGAAGTCTACTTAGTGTGGAAGGTACTTATTCGAAGGTAATGAGAATTGCAAGACCAAACTGTAGATAACGACTTTTCATTTTTTTTTTCTGTAAATGCCATATTGGGTGACGTTGGAACCTATGGGACAAAATGGGTCCATGGAGGGGAAAGACCATATTACATAGAGAGAGGAAAGAGGACTTAGCCGTGTGAAATGTTTTTTGTTAGAAGAAGGGAAGAGGAAAGAGAGGTGAAGGTTAAAAAGCTAGGTAGAAAACCAGAAATGTCGTAAGGATCCTCAAGGAGGCCTCGGTTCCATGAGAAAGAGAAAGAATTCTCAGCAGTGTTCAGGACTAGATGAAGTGGTCAAGGGAAAAGAAAATGGGAACAAGGCCATTGAATCTGGCAGTGGAGCAGCCTCTCACTTGTTGCAAATACAGCTTTGGAGTGTTCATGTGAGAACCAAACCAAGCTTCAGAAAATCCTTCTGGAAAGTCTTAGTATAGGGGCAGATGCACCATGAGAGAAGAGATGGAAGAGTTACCAAGAAATCAGTAAGTACTCCCTTCATCTGGGTTAACGAAACCATTCCCTACCCCAGCGTACATTATTAGATATATTAGAGGTACAGACCCTTCATATTTAAGGGAAATATACTTTAGGAGAAGAAGTCTGAAGGCATCTTTATGGTCTGTTATGTAAAGTACTAAAGTTGAAGTTACACTACTATATTTTAGAAATCTGTGTCCTTGATGTATTAAAGATCATCTGGATGTACTTTAATCTTCCTCTGATTTTATTTCCTTTTTTCTGAACAGAGAAAATGTCTCTCCTGTCCCCAGATTTTTAGATGATAAATAATTTGGTAAAGATATTTTGTTTTTACTGTTTAGAATAAATGTGTCTTAGTTTGAGTGACTCTATGAAGCTTAAAGTCATATTAATTTGGAAACAGATGGTAATAAAACAGGAAATAAAACATCTCTAACTTTTAAATATAGATACATAGTCACCATAAAAGTATACATTTTTGGCACATCGTGTCTTTGTTTCTTTTCAGTGTTCTAACATGGTATAGTGGCAAGAGTGGCAGGGTTTGGGGTGATACTGCATAAGCACAGCTTATACATGGCAGATCCTGGAGTAAAATGTGTGCCTATGGACTAGACATGCAGCATCTTTAAGCCTAAATTTCTACAACTATACAATGAGGATTGCAGAGTGGTGATAAGTTGTAGAAAAAAAAAGAATGTGGAATGTATGTAGATACTCAACAAATGTTATTATTATTATTGTCCTACTTGAATTTATATATGATTAGAAAATGGATTATTAAATGATAACATTTTTGTCTTTCCTAGAATGACTGCTTTTTAAGGTTGTGTGTGTGTGTGTGTGTGTGTGTGTGTGTGTGTGTGTGTGCACGTGTGAATCCCACAATGCATTTAGATAATTTACTGTTTACTTTAACCTCTGATTTTTGAATATGGGTTTTTGTTAAGTCCTTTCTATATTGTTCTTAAGATGTGGTAAAAATCCTTTCATCTATGAGAAATTGAGGTGGACTGAACAAATGCCTTAAGAGTAATGGATTCTGTTTCTTCATGGTACTTCCGTCATCTTCTCTCCAGGGATCCTCATGTTCATTTTACTATTTCTTTGCTATTGATTCTTTTCTCTCAATGAACTTATAAATCTACGGTTAGTAGACTTGCCTGAGACCTTTTAAGTCAAAGAAAGGAATTCCGTATTTATTGCACTGTTAAAAATACTACCATATGTTCTTGTACTCACTGCCTCTTCTTTTTAGCTACTATCTATTTGAAGTTTCACATTAGAGAGTAGAGTGTATAGATTCAATGCGTTTTTTCTTTTCATTAAATAAATAAATAAATAGTTTTTCTAAGTCTGTACATTCCTGTTATCTCAATTGTTCTTTGTTCTTTATGCATCTTTTCATCCTTTAAGTTACTTTTCATGTTTTGCGTGTGTGTCTTTGAGTCATCTTTTTAATTAAGCTCTTCTGTGTATTCATTTTGGAAGAGACAACTGTAAGATCTTTCCAAGGAGGACATTTTATGATGTCTTACTAAAAATGAGTCCAAAGAGCTATTTTAGAAAAGAGAAGCTTCTATAGTTTCCATGAAGAAAAGACATGCATTATTTAATATTTTATTCAAAGGATTAAGTTTATACAACTGCCTGTTTTTAAGCCATTTTGCAAACATTTTTAGATTTGGAAAGTGCTTATGAGTCCTTAAAGGTATAACTTGCCAAATAGCTGATACTTTTGAAATCTAGCCTTAGTTCCGGTGAAAGAATATGGTTGACAGCCGCACTGCAATTTACAGTAATCCTTTTTTTTTTTTTTTTCTGTAAGGAAATGATTCTACTTTGCTTAATAAATTCCAGATGAGTTTCTGCCTCCTTGATTATTACTAAGACATTTAAAATTCAGGTTTCATTATTCAGTTTAGTTATAGCAATCCTCTCTGTGTTTGTAATGGCCAATGTGATGTTAAAATTCTTTGCAAAACTGAAACACTTAAGGGGCAAATTCCATTTTAGGTGGGTCATTTTGGGTCACAAGCTTATGATGTGGCCATTGCCTCAGCATTTGTCATGTTGTGGAACTCAAAAATGTCAACCATCTTTGCTTGTGGCTAGTCCAGGCTGGAAGGAGATCAAGTTGAAGACCCGTAAGGAAGTTCTGCTAGTGCCACAAAGAACTTTCTTGGAAGCTCACTTAAGTATTTCTACTTATTTTCACTGGTCACCCTTATCAGTAAGGGAATCTGGAAAATGTTTTTAGCTAGACATATCACTACTTCCAACAATATTGGGGTTCTGTCACTAAGGAAGAAGAGATTGACGATGTTGGGTTGACAGGGAAGTTTCCGCCACACTTATTTTCTGATTGTTCCTTTCTCATAGTATTTTGCTTTGTTACTATTACAATTTAGTGTCTAAACTCTCTGAGGATATTATATTATTATAGTTTTTTTCTTGCTCTCTGCATTGTCTTTGTTTCTTTCAAGGGCCTATTCCGTTTGTTCCCTTTTGGCTTTGGTCTCTTTTAAGTTGAAAATTTCTTTTAAACCACTGATGATCCTTGTCCAACGACTCTAGATTTTCTACCAATCTCTGTATATTCAGCCATCTTCCTATTTTCTCCTACCTTAAGGACCTGCCTCTAGACTCTTGAGTCTTTTCTAGGAGAACTTTACCTACTTCGCTTCTGAAGTATTCTTTTGCATGTCCTGTGGTTAAATTTTTCTCATTCTGCTCACTCAGTTACCACTGCTCCATCTACTTTCCATCTTCCAAAAGTTTGTTCAGGTTTTCTTCTACTGTTGACTCTTTTCTGATTCCCTTTGTCCTTGTGGGTTAATGCCTATGCTGTCATTTTGGTGGAGTTTTGGGAAACAATGAAGAGTCCAATATATATATATAAATTTTTAAAGATGTACATCATAGAATAAAAGAGTAGAAAAACATGAATTGAATGAGGGTTACAATTATTGTTGAGGTGTAATTTCACACAGGTAGAATAAACGCCACCTTATTTAAATTTAAAAAATTCTACCTTATTGTAAAATTGAATCAAGAGGGCCCATATACATCTTAAATCCACGTACTGTAGTGAGGTAAAATTTAAATCACCAATAAATAAAGAGATAGTGAATTTAGGACAAGCAGAAAATGGCCATAAGAAAAAATAAACTAAAGCCATAGAAGAGGTAGAGTTTCGCCACATGTTCCAATATTTGTGCTAATAATGGTTCATAAACTTAATCTTTCTGGCATTATGACCCTATCCATGCCTTTCACAGCCTGGCTTTTACACACATTCTTGTATTCATCTGAAGGCCCGAGGATAGGGGGAGAAAATATTTAGTGCCTGGCATGTAATAGTTATTCAATAAATGAGTTTCTTTTCTTAAACCCCTGAAAAACTTGTCCCTTCAAAGAAAAAAAGGAAGTTAACAGATATTGAGTACCTATGTTCCAGTCACTTCAAACAACTATGTTCTACAGATAAGAAAACTTAAGATCAAGGAGCCTGAGTAACCTGCCCAAGGGAGAGCAAGCTGTACCCTCAGATCCTGCCTTCGGTCCTGGTGTCCTTTTCGTGACATCACAATTGCTTCCAGCGGTTGACACTCCTGTGAATGTTTACCTAAACTGGAACAACAACCCTTCTGCAGCACTTGTTGTAATTGTCCATTTTTGCTACAAGCTTCTTTTCTCTTGTTCTTTCAATTACTTAATGAAGATGTTAAGATTTATTTTATTATTGGGATATAATTTACATATAACTTTGTATTAGTTTAAGGTGGACAACATGATGATTTGATGTATGTATATATTGTGAAATGATTACCGCAAAAAGCTTAGTTAACACCCATCATCTCAATAATTACACATTTTTTTTCTTGCGATGAGTACTTTAAGATCTACTCTCTTAGCTGCTTTCAAAAATACCATACAGTATTGTTAACTGTAGTCACCATGCTGTATGTTATGCCACAGCTTCTTGAGGGGAGGTGCCAAACCACCCAGGACCGGAAACAGTGCCTGGAACTTTGATGATGGCTCAGGAGAAATTTCTTAAAAGGAAATTGTTGAATGAATTCAGTGCTCTGATGTAATATTGGTACTATACATTCTTATTGAATGGAAATGGAGACAATGGCTTGGACGTGGAGTTTCTGGAGGGAAGAAATGCTGAGTAAGAAGAGGAAGATCATCAATGCAACTGGAAGCAGTCTGTAACGGTCTGTGGTATTTTGTGGTTAAAGGGGATATACTTCAAGTCTTTGATGATAGAGTCCAATAAATACTTTTCTGTTCTAGTGAATTTAGATCTGCAGTTCTGGTACCATTAATCATTAGGTAATTCACAATTTGACATTAGGAATGTCAGATATTTATATATTACTCAAATATAAACTTAGGCAAGATTGCACTAATCACTTAATACATAGTGACCTTAAAGTTAGTGAATAAATAATTAAAATTCATTGTGTACTTTTCTTTCTCTTTGCAACCATAGTGGATCTCTTCATGGCAAAGGCAATGGAATCATAAGACAACACTGAATCTAGTTTTTTTTCCACATAAAAAAATGTACCTTTCACATTCTGAACACTACTATGCTATCCTCTATTCGTCCCTCAAATAAGAAATTTGGAATATATATCAGGATTCTAGCAGGAAACTGATCACAACTCACATGATTCAAACAAAGAGATTTTAAAGAAGGAACGCTCTTACAAATGTGTGCGAAGAGAGGAGGGAACCAACAAGGAATGTCAAGGCACAGAAGGGAGCACCCTGGGAAGGCATCTTCCTGAATGGCTGAGAAGGTTAAGAGAAAAAAGTTCTGTTGCTGAAAATTGGAAAACCATATCTGGGCCATCGAGGAGGACAGGCAGAGGCAGTTGTAGTTGTGAAGGTCCTTGAGAAGCAGTGAAAAGAAATAGTGAAGAAATATGCTGATCCTTCTATTATTCTGACACACCTCAATGGCCAAATCGAATCATGCGCCAGTTGGCTAGGGCAAGATGATGTAGTCCTCAGGGGCCTCCTCCTATGGCACAGGAAGGGAGTGTAATCAGATCCTGGGAAACTAGAGAATAGATTGGGGTCAGTGAGAGCTGCGGAACTAACCAGCACAGAGTACATTTATCCCTCCATCTCTCTTCCCCTGCAGCCCAACTGTGGGTCTGCAGTGAGAATTTTTCTTGCAGGATTTTGTTCTTAGAGTCCTTATTTACTATTATATATCTCAGTCTCATTACTCAGAATCTCAGTCTACCATTGTTTCTTCTTTATCTTCTATCTCAAAATCTCTGATACAAGCTTAGTTACACTTATTTCTCAAACATTTTTCTTAGATCCTATTTTGGTTAAAAAAGTTTCTGAATCTTTGCATATCTGAAAATATCTTTCTATTTCCTGCTAGGTGAACAATTGCTTGTCTGGCTTTAGAAGTTTTAGATTGCAGACTTTGTCCTTCTGAAGTCTGTAGAGTTGTCGCACAGTCTTCTCATCTTCAATATGGTAGATGAGAAGTCTGTTGTAACTTGTTCTTCTTGTCAGGAAGCTTGTTATATTTATTTCTTGTAGTATTTTTCTTCATCAGACTATATCAGATTTTATCTGATTTAGTGAAATTTTATTCTCTTTGTTTAATTATCATTCACATCTTTTTGCAACTCCTCGTATTTGTATTTAGGTCTCCTAGAGCTCTCCCCAAGGTCTTTTCATGCTTTGTATCTCTTTGTAAGTTTGCTCTTTGGTTGATATTTCTTTGAGGCCTCTGATCTTGGTAGTGCTATGCTTCAATTCGCCTCCTAAATTTTTTAGTTCATGGATTTTATATTTTTTTGGTTACAAAAAGAATTTTTTTATATTGACTTGGACTTCCTGAAGTACTCATTTTTTGCTCAAGTTGTCATCTGAGTCCTCCAGTAGTTCTATTTTATTAGGAAGATTTTTCTTATTTGTTCTTTTTTTGGCAGCTGGACCCCCAGAGATATGTGGTTATTTTTCCTTGTCTCTTCATTGAAGGTCGGGTCCAGCCTCTGGGCAGCCCTCTGTGGCGGAGGCTCAGTTTCTGTCCTTGTGGTGGGCAGTGAATCTGTAGGTGGCCCTTGTTCAGTCTTGGGACATCAGCAAGAAACTTCTCTACTTCTAGGTGTCTTTATGCCCTTCTACCCTTGCGTGGAGGGGACACATCCCCACCTACTCTTACTGGAGGCCATGGCAACTGGCGATGGTATCTTTTTAGGGTTCAAGTCCGTCCATGGGTTCAGGGGAGGTGTATGGTTTGAATTTGAAGTTGAGGGAGGAAAAATGTCTGCATTTAATATGCTACCATCTCCAGCATGTTTAAAAATGTTTTAAGCTTTCTTTAATGCACTATTAAGATTTATCATGTTTCTGACTATCCAGCAATTTAGAGTGGTTATTCACCTTTGAAATATATTTAAACGTTTTTCTTTAACTTTAGCATATTTTAAAGTGTAAAGATTTTTTTTCTTTTTCTTTTTAACATTCAAACCAGGACTGTAATATTTTCTCTTATATGACTTTGGAATGAATGCAAGCATATTTTGCATGCTACGGGGTTGTCATAGTTATGGTTTCTGAGACGCCGTGTTTAGCCTGTGGTTAGTAGACTATAGACGTTTGTGGTTAGGGCTAATGTAGAGTAGCCAGCATTTTGCTTGGAATGTAAAACATGTGGCTATTGGAAAAGGTTACATCAATTCTGTTGCCTATGAACGAGCTTAGTTCAGGTCTGGCACACTGCCAGCCTCTCTGAGGACCGGCCCGGTGAAGAAGATCGGACTGCAGGCTTCTTTCCCTTCCCTTCTTTAGTCAACAGTCCAGGGATGAGCTAGGCATCCCTTTTTCATATCACACTGCTCTGTGTGACTATTGGACCAAAATGAACATCTTGTTCTCACCCAGGGGTGATTTCGTCCCTCCAAGTGACATTTGGGGATGTCTGGAGACTCTTTTTTTCATTGTTTCAACTGGGGTAGGGGATGCTATTGACTTACAGCGGGTAGAGGTCAGGGATGCTGCTAACCATCCTGGAATGCATGAGTCAGATCTCATACCAAAGATTTATCTTTCTGACCCCAAATGCTAACTGTGCAGAAGTTGAGAAAGCCCGTTCTTGAGTCTAGACTTTTCCCCCCAATTCTTTTTGGCACAATGTAACTTTAAAAATATACTTAGTACTTGAAAAGTTATACTTAGCTGTTATTTTGCTTGTTTCTTTTTCTGCAGAGAGCTGTGTTTGAAAATTATAGTTGTAATAGGATTATCGAAAATTGAGCAACACACACAATTTACTGGGGCAGCATGATGCTGTGGGTGCTGTTGGGGGGAACAAAATAAAGGGGGGTGTCATCTGCTCCAAAGGTTGATTGATGGGTGAGGCAATTCAATGATTTTGAATGATAAAATGCGGTTTAAAATAGTATAATTATTTAGAAATATTCTCCAACAGTCAAAGTAAATAGTGACACTGGGTTACAGTTGGGGTCCTGCTTGATTCCTTGGCCACATCCTCTTGTATAAATCCAGCTCACTATTAATCATCCAGCAGCTCTCCTGGTTAATGTGGCTTCTTAGGATAGGGAAACTCATGAACTGATGATATACATATTATACCAAAGAAATATATGAGGAAGATTAAATATGATGGTGTCAAATAACTCCTCTATCTGTTTTGAGAAAAACAAACATATTACCACTTGTCTCCTGATGATTTTCAAATTGTATCAGTTAGCAAGTATAATTTAATTTTTTTTAAAAAGTAAAAATGATATCCAACTCACAGAACCTTATCTTCATTTTGAGCTAGAAATTACTAAAGTTTTTGCCACCCACAAGTAATTTTGATTATTAAGTATCATTTAAAAATAAGCCTTAGTGAGCTTCACCTTTGCCTTAATTTTTTTCATGGTCATTACATTTTGTTCTGTTAATATATTTTCCTGTCCTATTTTGGACCTCAGTTCTAGGGAGGTGAATTAATGAGACTTTTTGGTCCACAGTATGTGATCACAGTACACTAGAGCTCTTTTGTTCCAGTCTCTTTTTCCACATAGGTAACTATTCTAATATGTTTGTTCGGTCCATAGACTTTTGTGTCCTTATAAAATCGATGGTGGGGTTTTTTTTTGTATGTATTATTATAACTTTATATATTTTAGACCCCATTCTATTTTTTTTCATTGAGCTTTGCTTTTGAATATTTAACCATGTTGCACAGTGTTGTGACAAATTTCCTCAGACTTGTCAACCTATGAGATGGCATATATTCAGGAGTGAGATTGCGGGACTGTAGGATGTGCACCATTTATTTTTGCCATTAACTACTTGCCCAGGTGCCTTCCAGGAGGCTCCACAGCTGCACTTTGCTAGCACTGAATGAGGGAATTTCTTTTCTTACCTTTTGTCTATACTGTTAAGGGTCAAATTGTTCCCTGCCCAAAAGATGTGCTGAAGTTTTAACTCCAATACCTGAGAATGTGACCTTATTTGAAATAGTCTTACAGTGATAATCATGTTAAAATAAGGTCATTAGGTTGAGCCTTAATCCAATATAATTGGTATCCTTAGAAAAAATGGTATTTTTGGACAGACACACAGAGAGAAGACAGCCATTTGAAGACAGGATTGGAGTGATGTGTCTACAAGCCAAGGTTGCCAAAGCTTGCCAGCAAACCACCAGAAACAAGGAAGAGGCAAGGAAGGGTCTTGTCCCTACAAGTTTCAGAGGGAGCATGGCCCTGGCAACATCTTAACTTCAGAACTGTGAAACAATAAATTTCTGTTGTTCTAAGCCACTCACTTTGTGGTAATTTGTTATAACAGCCCTAGCAAACTAATACACTCACCATCACTGATATTATCCAATTTGGCAATTTTTGCCAACCTCGTGGGTATAAAGTGGTATCGTGTGTGTGTGTGTGTGTGTGTGTGTGTGTGTGTGAGAGTGACAACAGCAGTCAGTTTAATGACCCATCAAAGAAACACCTGGCACAGTTCTGAAAGTCCTGGACTACTGTTTTTTAAGAATGAAAAATTTCAGATTTTATGATCCAGAACCCTGAGGAAAAATACTTACCCACATAGTAAATCAGATTCTCCTTAAGGATGACATAGTAACCCTCCAAGACTGTCTATTGTTTTAGTATGGATTTCTCTGTTCAAAGGTAAGGTTAAGCCATCTCTTCATGTACCTGTTTGGTTTTCAAATATTTTCTCTAAAGTCTTCACCTATCTTTTATTTTTGTTCTTTGATATCCTTTCTTGAACAGAAACTCTTAACTTTGATGTCACATTCATTCATTCTTGTTTTATGGTTAAGAATTTTATGGTTCCTTAACCATAAAGTTATTTTCGTGTATATCTTTCTGATACATTTATAATTTTACATTTACAGTAGGGTAACTAATCAAGTTAGGTTTTATGTATGTACATGGTATGAGATAGTAGTCAACCTTTTACAGCACTGTTTCTTTTCTTCCAGTTTTCCCAGCACCATATGCTGAATAATCTATTCCCTCCTTCTTTGCTGTTCTCTTGAACGTTTATCAAGGCCCATATATACATGTCTGTTTTTGAGTTTTCTGTTGTTTGTTGCTGTACCAAGATTGCTATTTTTTGACTTCGAGTGATGTCAAATATCAGATGGTATGAATTTCTTCTTTCTGCAGTTTTCAAAATTGATTTAGCTATTTTAAAACTTTTATTTTCTCCATAAACTTTGAAATTAGTTTAGAGAGTTCTTCAAATAATCCAAGTAGCATCTGGTTGAATTTGCTTGAATTTCTAGATCAATTTGGGGAGGATCGTTATCTTTACAGTAATTTATTTCATCTGTAAACAGAATATTTCTGTATCTTTCAAGTTTTTAATATTTTATTAACATTTTTAAAATTATGGATAAAATTCTTATCAAGTTAAATCTAAAAACTTCATAGTTTTGCTGCTGCTTTGAATGGTATCTTATTCAATTATATCTTCTAACTGGTTAATGGAGATGAACGGTATGTGAAGTTTATCTTGAATTTGGGAACTCATCTCTCATTAGTTTTAAGGGTTGATTGGTTTTTCTCTATAGATAAATCAATCATATCTCTACATAATGACAACTTTATCTCTTTCCTTCCAGCCTCTCATATTTTTTTCTTACTATATTAATCAGGATGGACAGCATTATGTGGCATCTTTGACTTGTTCCTACCTTAAAGGGAACACATCAAAGGTTTCTCTTTTCTACTGTTTCACTTTATGCTATTGTTTTGAGTATATAGCATTAAAAATCAATTTATGGATATTTTCTTGTATTCCTGGCTTTGAGAATATTTATCATAATCAGATGTTGAATTTCATCACATGCATTTTGGAATCTATTAAGGTTATGTGAGTTTATTTTTTCCTCTAATTCATGTGGTGAAATATAGTGGCATGTTTTAATATTAAGCTACCCTTGCATTCTTGGAATAAAGCCTTATGAAGATAATTTTTAAAATTATTAGCTGTTATTGATACTTTTCTAAGATTTTTTTTCATTTATGTTCTTAAGCAAATTAGCCCAGAATTTTTTTTAAGCATTGTTTAGATTTTGAATCAAGATTTTATTAGTCTCATAAAAAATTGTGTTACTTCCTGCCTTATTCTGTCATGTGTGAAAACATTTAAGGATGGGCGTATTTCAGGGAATAAATGATTAAAATTACATTTTTTCTCGCATTTATTTTGACATTTCATATGATTCCAGAAATCTATTCCTCCTATTTAGATTCTCAGTTAATATTTTTTAATATTCTTGTTAAAAAAAAAACCCTTTGTATAGTTACAGAAAATGTTAATTGAGCACTTACTACATTCCAGACAATATAGTTGGTGGGAACACAACAACAAACGAGTAGATAAAAGTCCCCAGCCTCATGGGACAGACTTACATTTTGGTGGAGACGATAAAAAATAAA
>NW_011888936.1:115917-122339 GCF_000151845.1 Pteropus vampyrus | reverse complement strand
ATTTATAATTTTACATTTACAGTAGGGTAACTAATCAAGTTAGGTTTTATGTATGTACATGGTATGAGATAGTAGTCAACCTTTTACAGCACTGTTTCTTTTCTTCCAGTTTTCCCAGCACCATATGCTGAATAATCTATTCCCTCCTTCTTTGCTGTTCTCTTGAACGTTTATCAAGGCCCATATATACATGTCTGTTTTTGAGTTTTCTGTTGTTTGTTGCTGTACCAAGATTGCTATTTTTTGACTTCGAGTGATGTCAAATATCAGATGGTATGAATTTCTTCTTTCTGCAGTTTTCAAAATTGATTTAGCTATTTTAAAACTTTTATTTTCTCCATAAACTTTGAAATTAGTTTAGAGAGTTCTTCAAATAATCCAAGTAGCATCTGGTTGAATTTGCTTGAATTTCTAGATCAATTTGGGGAGGATCGTTATCTTTACAGTAATTTATTTCATCTGTAAACAGAATATTTCTGTATCTTTCAAGTTTTTAATATTTTATTAACATTTTTAAAATTATGGATAAAATTCTTATCAAGTTAAATCTAAAAACTTCATAGTTTTGCTGCTGCTTTGAATGGTATCTTATTCAATTATATCTTCTAACTGGTTAATGGAGATGAACGGTATGTGAAGTTTATCTTGAATTTGGGAACTCATCTCTCATTAGTTTTAAGGGTTGATTGGTTTTTCTCTATAGATAAATCAATCATATCTCTACATAATGACAACTTTATCTCTTTCCTTCCAGCCTCTCATATTTTTTTCTTACTATATTAATCAGGATGGACAGCATTATGTGGCATCTTTGACTTGTTCCTACCTTAAAGGGAACACATCAAAGGTTTCTCTTTTCTACTGTTTCACTTTATGCTATTGTTTTGAGTATATAGCATTAAAAATCAATTTATGGATATTTTCTTGTATTCCTGGCTTTGAGAATATTTATCATAATCAGATGTTGAATTTCATCACATGCATTTTGGAATCTATTAAGGTTATGTGAGTTTATTTTTTCCTCTAATTCATGTGGTGAAATATAGTGGCATGTTTTAATATTAAGCTACCCTTGCATTCTTGGAATAAAGCCTTATGAAGATAATTTTTAAAATTATTAGCTGTTATTGATACTTTTCTAAGATTTTTTTTCATTTATGTTCTTAAGCAAATTAGCCCAGAATTTTTTTTAAGCATTGTTTAGATTTTGAATCAAGATTTTATTAGTCTCATAAAAAATTGTGTTACTTCCTGCCTTATTCTGTCATGTGTGAAAACATTTAAGGATGGGAGTATTTCAGGGAATAAATGATTAAAATTACATTTTTTCTCGCATTTATTTTGACATTTCATATGATTCCAGAAATCTATTCCTCCTATTTAGATTCTCAGTTAATATTTTTTAATATTCTTGTTAAAAAAAAAACCCTTTGTATAGTTACAGAAAATGTTAATTGAGCACTTACTACATTCCAGACAATATAGTTGGTGGGAACACAACAACAAACGAGTAGATAAAAGTCCCCAGCCTCATGGGACAGACTTACATTTTGGTGGAGACGATAAAAAATAAAAAGCTGATATTATGTTAGAACTTTGCTTTTTTTGCCCTATTTCAGTCTGTATTTTGCTCATCGTACTTTATCTTTTTTTTTTTTTTAAATCCTACAACACTGTTCAGAGATATGTATATCTTATTGATCATTTCAAAGAACCCGTTTGGTTTTATTTACTCTTTTTTGGTCTGCATTCAGGGAACGGGGTTTCCATTTCGTTGTTTCTGCCCTTCTCTTTAATAGCAATCTTACATCTTGTTTCTTGGATTCTACTTTTGCTTTTTCCATCTTCTTAAATGGCTAGCCGATGGCGCGAGGTGCCTTAAGTTACTGCACTGGGGGACTAACCACATGTTACCCCTTCTGTCCTCTCAGGGTCTTTACCGCTTCTGCTTTCTTCAGATCCCTCTGCTCACCAGTGGGGTAGGTGCTCCTTGGTCTCAGGGGGAGCTGTAGAGTAGGCTGCTGTGCTACGTGTAGAAGGTACCTTTGTTCCTGTATATCACTCCATTAGTTTGTCATAGTCTCTACCTTGAAAACTCATTCTCTGGAGTTTTTGAGATTTTTATTTCCGAGTCCCCCTTCTGAGTAGTAGATAGATGCCTTATCCCTTGTCAGGAGTTTCAGGTTGGCTGATAGCAGGTACTTTGTCAGTGGAATTTAAAATGTGACTAAGGGAGTATGGAGTCCCCATGAATGGAATTAATGCAAGGCCACAGACAATTTGGAAACTTGTATTTTCACATTTAGTCTTTTCACTGTTCACTCTGAATCCCTTATTCTAAGAAGTTTTGATTATTCCCTCCAGCAGTAATTCTTCCTTCTACCTATTATTCTACTACTTTATTTTTACTTCTAACTGTATATATCCATTTCTTTTAAAACAGCGATTTTTGCTTAGCTTTGTCTCCCACCCTGATGTAGGAACATTTGAAAGGCTGAGACCCAGGTTTTTTCATCTTCATGTTTCCCACACTACTGCATATATAGTAGATGCCAAAAAAAAGGTTGAGGTATATTAAACTAAATATTGTCAAATACTACTTTTAGACAGAAAAGGTAGCTTCATGGTATTGGACAGCCAGGAATAAAATTCTCATACATGAAAGTGCTATGTAAACTGCTAAATGTGACCATGAGCGAGTTACTGAAAGTGTCTGTGCTTTAGTTTTTGCAAAATGGTAGTAAAACCTGCTTCATGGGGTTTGGAGGAAGAGATAAGGCGAGTTAAAAGCTGTTTTAATTGAAGCAGTGAAGGAATGCAGAAGACGTAGACACACCAGAACTAAGGAAACGCAGCAAATGCCAGAAAGGTAACCAAGCCACTGTGGGAGTGCGTAACAGGAGGAACAGTGATCGGTAACCAGACACGACAGGCCACTGCCACCTGTTTCCAGTTTCTCTTCCTCCTCTTGCTGGCGGAGCACAGGAGGCATGAGAAAGGAACTGTCACATTCCGAGAGCATCAGCCCCAGAGGCACGCGTTCCCTGCTTCCTCCCATGCTGTATTTTAATTTTACTTATATTTTAACAACTTCTTTGAGGTATAATTTACATCCCATAGAATCCTTGCTTTATTAAAGATTCTTAAGCACCACTCTCCACATTCTCATAATTACATGGGTTACTTTAAAGTTGAACAATCTTTTTTAAAATGAGTGTACTTTTCTGCAGCTAGAAATTGTAAATTATAAATGTTTTATTTTTATTTACCCGTCACTTAAATTTTCTTCATTTAAATTTTCTTTTTTTTACTTGCTATTTTAATATTAAGTACAAAGTGACACAGTTTAACTGAATGGCTACTCATGCCTGACAGTGACTCACCCAATCAGGTGTTAAACTAAATTTCTTAATGCTTCAGAGGTTCTTCTGTGTGGTACTCATGGAATTTTAAGAAACTGATCATTTAACCAGGACTATTATTGTCACCTGTCTTTTTGCTTTCTTATTTACGTTTATATTCTTGTAGTATTAGACCATTTTCATAACTACCCCGCGAAGGCTGGAGAGGAGATAATAATTATCTCTTGAAAGAGGACCTGCGGGAGCAAAGATGTTGATCTAAGTGTCCCCAGTTCACACCTCTCCCACTGATGTTAGTACTTTGGGGCTTTTAAGTACTTTCCTGTGTGTTCTCATCTGATCCTTCTGGAAGGATCTCCTTTGGGAGTAGCAGCTGAAGTTCCCATTTTATAGATGAGGAAACCGAAACCCATTTAAGAGACTTCTATGCAGCTTCCAAATGGTGATGCCGTGGGATTCTGGTTTGAATCCTAATGTCATTTATAGATTGAATATGTGTTCCTATGGGTTATTCAATTTGTTAATTAAAAGTAGAAGTAAAGTTTTTTTTTTAATATTCAATTTTAACTCAGCGAGAATTTATTAATTTTCTGCTATGTGCCTAGGAGAAAGAAGAAGAAATCCTTGTGAGAAAAGCATCTGGCCTTGGAGAATTAAACCAAGACCTGACTCTTTTCACAAAGAAGGGGAACATTTTATTAATTCCCTTTAATTACTCCGCCACCTTTTTTTTACGTTTTGGAAGTTTTCTGACTTTAATTCTGAGAGTTTAAAGGAGCATTTGTAGCATCTTCTAGCTAAATAAAGTCTTTGAAGTGACTTTAAGTTCCTCATGTGTTTTTGATGCTGATGGTAACTGAGATGCTTGTTATGTAGGGAACAAGAATATTAAAGGATACTAATGAGCTTTTGAGATGTTCTTCATGACTGTGTATATAGTTTACTTGATCATAGCAAATATAATAAACTTGTTTTAATGGCTAAATATTATACTTAGATATCTAAGAATTTCCCGAGATATCTATATTTTAAATTCAGATTTGTATTTAGTAATACATTTTTTTCAAAGTTCAGGCATAATTCTTTTTTATATTACATGCCTCTTTAATCCAATATAATTTTAAATACAGTTTTGAACTAAAATTTTTGAATTTTAATATTGTAAACTATCAGTTTAAGAAATCTGAATTTAAAATAGTATATGTAATAATACTAATATTGCAAAAATAAAGTGCTGATGTTTTTACTTACCTCCTCCTTGATTAATGGTTTAGTGGGGCTAGTTCTACTAGTCTAAGCATGGTTGGGGTCAAATGCTAATTGTAAGATAAAATGGTTTTAGACTTACCTTTAATTGTCTTTAAGCTAAACATTTACAAATCGGTATGCTGAGGGACACAGGGTAAAGACACTACATACTGCTGAAAGGTAAAACAAAACTAACCGCAACAACAAAAGTCCTTCTGAGATGTAATGAAAAAAAAATGTGACAAAATTTATTATACTACAAATTTTATTATTGTTTGTCTTGTTTTTAAGAATCAAAATGGGACTTCCAAATGTTTAAATAAAAAACTTTAAAAGTTCATAGCGTTGTGAAGCATCACTAATGGTGAATACTGGTTTATTTTAGTTTTTGGACCATTTCTGGTATTTATATCAGATGTTTAAGATTCAAAACACTGTGTATCACTTCTCAAAAGTTAGAAAAATTTACATAATTTTTTTTTATGTAAGACAAATCAAGTAACATAATGACTAGGGAACAGTTAATATCTTTGTCCCCAATGTATTCATGTCTAGAACTTAACATTTGCCAAATAAAAAGTTTGATTTTCTTTTTACTAACTCTTCTTGATATATCTGAAATCCAATAACAAGGTTGATTTTTATTTGGGTAACTCTGTCCTTGGAAAGATCTATCTAAAGATCTTTGTAAAGCAGCAACAGATATTTGTATTCCTGCTCATAACTTTGGGGTAAAATTTGTTTCATGGTTGAGGTGGATAGCTGAAAAATACAGTTTTCAATTAGAAAAGTAATTTCTGTACCTAATTTTTGGGTAGTTACTATTGTCAACCTAAATGAAAAGGTAAACTGAGGCAAATGCAAATGACTGGAAATTGAGTTTATTTGGAAATAGCAGAGGAATTGAAATTTGGGAAATGCATGCTGCAGCAAGCTACAGGCGGGTCTTTCGAAGGTTTGAGGCGGGCTTATGGTCAAGGAATGTGAAGAGGTGGACATCCAGCTAGAGTCCAAACAGTAAGTTCATTGGCTTGAGGATGAGGAGGTGTTGTTGGCAGATGTTCACTGGCCAGGAAATAGTTCCTGGTCTTCTATAAATCAGGCATTTCTAGGAAATCAAGTTTCTTGGTTCTTAAGTTCTCTTCTTTTGAGGGTGTATTATAACTTCTGGTTCCATTTTAGATTGAAATCTTTTAACACTATGAAAATGTAAAAGTAATTTATGACTTTTAATTCTTGTTGAATTAGACACACTGATACAATAAAATAAGTTTATCTACTTTGAAAATATATATCACTTGTTCAGAATGGATGATTTTCATGACTTCTTTTTTTTTTTTAAAGCTATTTCCTTTCTAGAAATTTGCCTGATGCTCTTCCCTGTGCCAAGATTCTTTTTCCAGTGCTACTGTCTGTGATATTTTCTCTCTGCTCTACAGTTTTTTTTCCTTTATTTTTATATCCCATAAATGGCACTTTGAGATAGAAAAGGTTAATATAAAAAGTGTCAATGAATTCTTAAATATTATTTTTTAATCTAAAAAGTTGCCTTGATTTTAATTTAGCTATTCAAGTTGGCTAAGAGAACATAGGAAAAAAAGAAAGAACAGTTTTCTAGTCTTTTAATTCTACCTTAATATATTGAAACATGTAGACATATGTTATGTGGATTATGTATTTATTGACCTCATAATTCCTATCTTTTACACATTTCTTCTACATTCATAGTACAAAATTAGTGTAAGATAATATTTCTGTAGCTAACCTGGCAAGCCTCATTTATATGATCATCTTTGAGAAGCCCTATGGCTG
>NW_011888936.1:71763-115867 GCF_000151845.1 Pteropus vampyrus | reverse complement strand
TTTTTTTTCCTTTATTTTTATATCCCATAAATGGCACTTTGAGATAGAAAAGGTTAATATAAAAAGTGTCAATGAATTCTTAAATATTATTTTTTAATCTAAAAAGTTGCCTTGATTTTAATTTAGCTATTCAAGTTGGCTAAGAGAACATAGGAAAAAAAGAAAGAACAGTTTTCTAGTCTTTTAATTCTACCTTAATATATTGAAACATGTAGACATATGTTATGTGGATTATGTATTTATTGACCTCATAATTCCTATCTTTTACACATTTCTTCTACATTCATAGTACAAAATTAGTGTAAGATAATATTTCTGTAGCTAACCTGGCAAGCCTCATTTATATGATCATCTTTGAGAAGCCCTATGGCTGATGAAAATACACTTTCCATTACTTAGTTTAAGTTAGCTTGATGATATGATGTCAGATATGTGTATAGAATAAAATTTTTTAGTATCGTTTGTTTTTTGTGGAAATAAAATGGCTTCTCAGTTAGTTATACCAAATGCTTCATAATAGTTTTAAATTTGTTCGTGTGCTCTTATCCTTGGGTGGAATACCCTAGCAGATTTTTTAGTAACTTCTTTAGAAATTTAAAGCTTTCAGAAATTTTTCAAATTTTTTGATTGAGGTAAATTTTAGAACGAGTTAGAGTTCAGAAACAAATTTGTTCTGATAGTTTCTTATGATCTTTCTATGGTGTAGTTATTGTTCCTTATATTCTGGCTTGGAAGTAGTCATTTAGATACTTTGTAAACTTTATATGGGAAAAGATCAGATTTACTTCTGGATTCTTGTTTTGTAAAATAATAAAGTTTTAGTCTGAATGGATTAATTAACTTGATAGAGTTCTAATTTAGAGGCAATTTGTATCTGTATGCTTGGCCCACATTTTATAGGTTCTGTAGCTATTTAATTTTGGTAGCTAGAAACCAGAAATGATTAGATTTCTACTAGTGTTGGTAGTTATTCAACCAAATGTATGTTTTCTATTTAAAATCCTATTTTCTGTGTTATGAAAAGTTTTATAGGATATTTAGAAGAAAAATAAAAAAAGATCAAGATTTTTTTCAATAATGTTTGGTGCAAGAATATTCTAATGTATTTCTAACTTAAATTGGAGTCAAAGAAAATGTAAAACAAGTTATAAACTTAAAAATTTAAAAATAAAAAAAAACTTTCTTATTGATAGAAGCCATGCTTACGACTTACACTCAAATACATTTTAAAAGCTGACAATAAAAAGGTTTATATTTGGAAGTTGGATATTACTGTGGCTATTTTGTAATTGTAATTTTTCTTTTTGAAAATAAAATCTTCCCCAAGTCTTAATTTTCATGTCAGGATTTAGATACTTTAAAAAGTGAAAATCTTCCTAAAGTGTTCTCAATTCTGCACTGTTCTAGAATGAGGCGTTTAATATTCTCCACGACCCAAGATGGTGTCGCAAAAGGAGTTGGCACTGTCCTGGGTCCTTACTGGTCCTTACTGTGTTCCTGAGGCCATTCCAGCCTCTTCCTGCAAAACTGAACAGGCAGCACGTTCTCCCCTCTTTATGTTCATTTGGTAACTGGCCCTAGGCTGTTGAGAAAGAGGACTAAGTTTGGGATGTTTTATTTGCCAGGCCTGGGGACTGTACCCTTCTGCAGCTGCCCTCCTTGACAAACAAGTATGTGATATTGGGATCTTTCTTTTTTTTTCCCCCCCATTGTTTATTTTGTAGCTTTTATGTGAAAAATAGCCAATCAGAGTGCTTTTTCATTTCTCTGTGAGAATTAGGCCATCTTAATTTCACACATATTAGAATTTTGCCTGGTGACCCAATATTGTTGCTAAGGTGTTTTGAGAGCTATTTCTTCACCATCAGAAATGATTCTTGGACCCTTTACTTTTGTTGCCAAATTCCTTTTCTATACTTTATTTCAACTCTGAGAGGTCTAAAATGTTCATCCTTAGGTAACTGAGATTTTTATTATAAAGGAGAACTTCCTAATAATTTTGATATTGGGAAGTAGAGTAAATAGTATGCTTGTAGCCTCACAGGGAAGGTTGCTAACTTTAGTATTTAGAGTTTAAGGGTGTGGTTGACTTCATTTCTTCATTAGGTCAGTTTCCATTAAGGATCATGTGTGTGTGTGTGTGTGTGTCAAATGCATGAGTGAATTCTGGACCTTATTCCGGAATACAGAAATGGACGTCCTATGTGGTATTTCTTGGTGTAGCTGTCTGGTCAGTGCCGTAATGCAGATAGGCAGAGGGAGCTTTGGGAGAGGAGAGACGTCAGAATCAGATTATTGGGAAAAGATTAGGAAATGCTTTCTAAGGAGGCAATGCTTGGTTCAGTCTTGGGAATGAGTCGGAGTTAGCTGGGAAATGGGGAATTGAAAGGCGTTTTTTTCCTAAAGGGGAACAGGTGTGCAGAACGTGAGGGAGAGTGGTGTTGTCAGGGAAACACCCTGAACTCCAGCTGGAGCTTAGAGGAGCATGGCACCAGAATGAATCATCTCAAGCAGCCGTTTTCAAGGGGTGGTGTTCTGAGACCCCTATAGGTCCCTGAGACACTTATGCATGTGTGTTGGTGGGGGGTGGTGTGGGGGGAGGTCCTACAAGTTCAAAACAATGCTGATTTTTATTTGGCTTTTTAACCCTAATTATCGTGAGTGTGCTGAGAATTTTCCAGAGGCTCCATGATATGTGATGACATCATTGCTCTCAAGTTTAACGGTGTATGGACTTGCCGCTTCTCGTGTTTGAAAAATTTCTCTTTAAATTTCTAAAACAGTAAATATTGATAGATAAGCTTACATAAGCTAGAGCTCTTTGGGCCTTCAATAATTTTTAAGAGTATAAAGGCATCCTGAGACCCAGAAGTCTGAATGCTGTTCTAAAGAGTTTGGATTTTATTTTGAGTGCTGGAGGGAGTCACTGAGTGACTTTTGCAAGAGGGTGATGTGATCAGTCTATTTCGAGAGCATGGTGGTGATATGAAGCACAGAGTGCTTAGGGGCCAGCCTGGGGCAAAGAAACTAGTTAAACAGCTATTGCTGTAATTCAGGAGAGAGATGAGAGCTTCCTTGGGGTAGATATGGTGATAAAAATGGAGGGATCCTAAGTACATAGACTCAGTCATCCTGGAAGGTTTGTATGAGGAAGAAGTCCTGCTCACTCCCAGGCTTTTGGCATGGGATGCTGGCACTCAGTGTCCACATTGAGTGGACAGATTCCTTCTTTGGGCACTTTAAAGGTGTGTTGCACTGTTTTCTGGCTTCCATTGTCTCTGATGGGAAGACCTTGTAATTCAAATCAGTGCACTCCTATATTCAATGTGTCATCTTTCTCTAGTTGTTTTCTAGATTTTCTGGTATTTGCTTATCTTCATGAATTGTTAAACATGTTTCCCAATTTTTGAGGAAATTTTGGCCATTATTTTTTCAAATATTATTTTCCTGCCACATTCTCTCCTTTTCTTAATTATTGTAAGTTGTTCATTATAATTTACAAATATCTTGCTGTCTTTAGTAACTTAAACAATGGACCAATAATTTCTTTTGACCAGGACAGCAGTAAGCTAAAAACAAAATCAGCTGGCTGAATTTTCCTTTTTTACCTCTTGGCTGAGCATGAAACTTGATTTTCATTCATTCAGAGCTGCAGCACCAGAGATGGTTTCAATCAGCTCCTTTGTGATGACAACTTGGCGGGTGTGATAGAAAGTCAAAGTCACTTGTCAGTCATCTCACAAGCATTCTCGCCAGCGTCATCCGTGGCCATCATCCTGGCACATGGTACTTGTGGTGGATTTCTTAGCAAATAGTACATGGCATTGGCCAGGTTGTATTGTTGGCAGTTCTGCAACACGTCACATCCATAGCATTGCGGATTCTCATGCTCTCAGTGCTTACAATGGCGTTAAAAGCAAAGGTGGGCTTTTCTTCTGTCCTGTGGAGGTGACAGACCTAAATCTATTAAAAACCATCAATCCTTTACAAATTCATATCCAGAATTTAATAATTACAGAGCAATGACTGATCTTCTCTCTAAAAGTAGGATGTTTTCTTCCCAATTCCTTGAATGTCACCAGAAACTGGTCAGAATGAGTCCTGTGATGTATACCCCTAATTTTATTACAAATTTCAACAATCTTAACTTCTTTCCTGGCTGTCTGAAGTGTAGCCATTTCACTTTTCATTTGTTTAGCAACCAAAGAATGGACAGCACCACGAAGCCCTCAGTCTGAGGACACACTGATAAGGAGGTGTTTCTTCTTGTTTTCAGGCACCTTAATATCAGCTTTTTCATACAGAGCCAAAGATTTGGCTCCATATACTCCAGCTGGTTTTAACTTCCTCCCAGCTGGGCATATTTTGCTGCTGCTGTCATTTTCACAGACTTCATAATTTTCTAGATGTTTTTAATTGACTTTACTTGCCTGGTAACATCTTTCAAAGTTGCCATATTTCGAACTTGGTTCCATCGCAGCTGCACAGCCTGGGCCAAGAGCCCAGGGACCCCGCCTGAGAAAACGTGGCACTGGCCCGCTGAGGTCAGGCCTCTCTCCTCTCTTCTGGGACATCAGTTACAATTGTTATCCAATTATGTTAGACATTTTAATATTGTCCCACAGGTCCCTAAGATTTGTTTTTTCAGTCTTTCATCCTTCTGTTCTTCAAACTGAATAATTTGTGTTGATGTGAAGTACATCCTCAATATCTTCACAGAGTTCACTGACTCGTTGCTCTGTCATCTCCTTTCTGTGGTTAATCCCATCTAGTGAATTTTTATTTCAGATATTTTATTTTTCAGTTCTTGAATTTTTATTTGGTACTTTTTCTTGTCATTGTTATTCATTGTTATAGTTTATAATTCTCTGCTGAGATTTCCTTTCACTATTATTATGAGCATTTTTCCTCTCTATATGTGAGTATTGGAATGATAGCTGCTTTAAAATATTTGCTTGCTAATTAGAACCTTGCTGACTCCCTTGGTTGTCTTTTTCTTTGGGAATGAGCTCCTGTTTCTCGCTTTTTTTTTTTTTTGCCTATAGCACCTGGTCTTCCTAGGTGGTCTACCATCCAGGTACTAACCAGGCCAGACCCTGCTTAGCTTCCAAGATCAGACGAGATCGGGCTTGTTCAGGGTGGCATGGCCGTAGTCCTGCTTTTTTTAATCTCAAGTAATTTGGGTTGCATCCTGGACATTATAAATGACATGTTGTGTGAGCTCTCAGTTTTATTACATTTTGGCAAAAAATGATATTTTTGTTTGGTTAAAGCAGACACTTAATTTGTCTAGACTCAAACTGCAAATTCTGTTTTTGCTATCGTGGCAGCAGCTTAAATCTCAGTTCGGCTCTTGTTGCCTTGGCTAGAGAGCTCGGAGTCTGCCTGCACATCTGCGGCTCAGGGGCCACCTAGTGATTTGGGAGAAGTTTTTATACTTCCTCTCTCTTGCTCTCTCTCTCTATCCTGGAATTTTCCTCTCATTTTCTAGTGACTGTGATTGTCCTGGGCTCTGTCCTCTAGTTCCCAGCCCAGTGAGACTGTCTTTTTTTTTTTTTTTTAACCAGAATTTGAGCCACTTGCATAGCAGGGGCGGGGGTGTGTCCTTAGGCCATAAACCTTAAAAAACTGGAAACTCACCTAGTGCAGTTCCTTCTTCTACAGTCAGCTCGCCTCCAGGCATTGCCTGCTCTCATTTGCTTTCTAGTGCTTTCAGAAGAACTTTTTTTTTTTTTTAATGTCTAGAAGTCCTGAGTTTATAGTTTCTATCTGTGGGAGAGTTGGTCTGATAGGAAGTACTTGGCCATCCTAGAAATGGAATCATGATATTTCATTGGCATTAATAACTGAGAAAGACAACTTAATTAAGTGGGGGGTGAGGAAGTGAGAGGGGATGGTGAGTTTAATTTTGGTCACGTTGAGTATTATGGCAGCCAAAGTAGAGTTATCCTCCCAGTGGTAGTTCTGGATGTATGATTCTTACAGGTTTGGGCCGGAGATAATGGATTTAAGACTCTGAAGCATGCTGCTGATGACTGACATCATGAGAGTGGATGAGCAAGGAGGGATGTTTTTGAATGAAAGCATTGACCTGAATTCATAACCCTAGGGAGCAGCCATGTTTAAGAGGTGGGCCTAGGAAGAGGAATCCAGGAAGGAGATTCAAATTGTAAGTGGAGTAATTTGTTAGGGAAAGTTGTTACAGAAACCAAGTGGCTGACAGTTCTTAACCTGGGATCTACTGACCCAATTGGTCCAGGGTTAAGTTTCAGGGGGTTTCTGAACCCTCTATTGTGTATGCATGTGTGTGTGTTTGTGTGCATGTGTATACGTGTGTGCTTGTGTGCATGTGCATGTGTGTGTGTGCATGTGTATGATTTTTCTGGGGTGAGGGTCCATAGCATTCAACAGATTTCCAAAAAAGTTTGCGGGTTGTGATTTGCAAATAGTTAAATGCTGAAATAAACAGTATCAGACCAAAGTTCAGGAAAATAACTGAGAAATCTCTATTTAATCTGAAAATTTGGATCTCGCTAGTGGCTTAGAGTATTTCAGAGTGAAGGTGGAAGACAAACAAGTTCACTGAGAAGTTAAGCGAGATGCAGTCCTAAGGATAGGGAGTATAGAATTCTCTTCCAGGAAGTCTGGCTGATAAGGCTAGGAGAGATTGCGTGATAGGGAGGAATAAGGTTAAGATAAACCCTGTACTGCATGCCGCATGCCTAGCCTCATCTGTCACAGGCCACTTGCCATTTTGTCCCTTTTGTGCTTACGTGCTGAGGTTTTTCAGTTTGCGAAAGCTGCTCCGTCGTAAGACTCTAGAGACTGCTTGTGTGGGCCGGCACACGTACATTCATAGCTTTTGATCCCAAAGTGGTTATGAGGTCCATGAAAACAGGACTTACATTTTTGTTTTGGTTGTTCTTTCCCGACAGCACTTTTTAGTACATTCTGCATGTAGTATAGACGCCGTGTGGTTCACCAGCAAAGGTTTCAGGATACGGGGTAGGTCTGCGACCTGGTGGAACAGTGAGCCCAGTGCCAAGAGTGCAGAGAACATCTCTGGTGAAGGGTTTCCCTCACAGCTGCACCTGGGTATTCTCTGGCCTCTGGGGGAGGTTGCGGGTTGTATACACTATAGGCTTGACTTCCAAGGTTTACCCTTTCTAGGCCCTTAGAACAGGGAGAGGCCTTAAGAACTTTGTCCAGAAGTCAGGAAGTATAGAATGTATGTCCCCTCTCCCCCTTTTTGGTCCTTTCTTAATAGGAGAGAAGTGTGACTAGATGAGACAGTAGCTGAACTGGGATGGGAATTAGAAAAGCAGGCCGAAGTAGGGGAAATTGAGATTTTGTGGCTTTCTGAACTTGTTCCAATGTCCTTAAGTTAAAGGAAAGTTACAAAATAGCTCTTGTGGCTCATTCCTATTGCTGCTTTTATTTTCTCCCACTGAGAAGCAGAAAACTTTTCTGCTTTCCAGTGCGCCCTCCTCACCCAAACCAGCTAATTTAATACAAATTCTCCTTGTTCCTTCTAGCCCCCGTGAAGCCCTCGAGTGTCATTGTTCTCCCAATACCAGATAGTGATGAAAATATGTGATCAAAGATTAAATGAGAGCCAATTTCCCATCAACATTCAATTCTTATAATAGAAATTTGTTGAAAAAAAAAAAAAAGTGAATCTATAGTTGGTTAAATTTGTGGTGAAGACATTTTGGATCGTTCCCTGCTCAGGCTCTTTGCCAAGGAGTAAAGTGTGTCAGATCAGCTTTGGAGATCAGTTCCGAAGCCAGCTTGCTGCCTGCTCACCTCCGAAGGCTCTGCATCACCTTGAGCTGGTGGGAAAGGGCAGGTCCACTGGGCTTAGGGAGTGAAACAAATATCGAAATGACATCTGAGAAATCTGAATACTTTGGGTCGTCTGCATGTTTCATTCATTGCTTAATTTTTAAAAGTAAAAATGGAAACATAGTGTATATACTACTTTGTTCCTTGGTTTTGGTACTTAACAGTATAGCTGACTGCCCTCCCGTATTGGCACACAGGAGCTTTAAAAGTTTTTTTTTTTTCCAGTCATAAAATCTAATATTTATAATTACTGTATTCTATCGAATGGATGAACTAGAATTGCTCTAACTCTTCTTCTTTTGATAGATATTTAAATTTGTTCTGATGTTCGTCATTACAAACAGTAATGTTTCAGTGAATATCATTGGGCATAGGTCATTTTGCATGTGTGCAATTATAATTGCAGGATAGTTCCCAGCTGCTGAGTTGTTAGTTTTCTTCTCTAGAGAGTTTCGTTCCCACCAGCTATGTAGTAGAGGGTCTATTACCCTGTTCTCATTCTTGGTCAATCAGAAAGCGAAAGATGGTATTTAGTAGTTTTGATTTTGTGTTTTTCTGATAAGTGAGATTGATCATCTCTTAATACGTTTAAGAGCAATTTGTCTTTTCTGTTAACTATTTCTACCCCCTTTATTAAAAGAAAACTGGCTCTTTGTCTAGCATGTGTATTGCAAATTTTTTTTGTGTTTGTTTGTGTTTTAACTTTCATTTTTCTAATCAGAAACTTTAAAAAAAATTTGTATGTAGTTGAGTTTATTAATCTTTTGTGATTTCTGGGTTTTTGTATTATAGAGACCTTTTTCTTTCTTAGAGTATAAAAATTCTTCTGGTTTCTTTAGGTTATTTTGTGGATTCACTTTATATGCTTCAAAATAATCGATCTATCTAGAATTAACTTATATCTAAGGCATGAACTATGGATTTAACTTTATTTTTCCCTCAAATATCCACTCAGGTGAATTTATCTTTTTTTTTTTTCACATGACCGATATACCTATGGCAGACATTACAAGTCGTTCACCTGATATCTGTTCTTCTCTCTTCACCATCCGACCCCCTGACATTTATAAGAATGTTAGTAAATCCATTTGAAAAGATTTGTCTTCTCAGACATCCTTGTGCTGAGGTCACCATGAGTCGTGGAGGACTAGGGGGTAGAGCATCCAGAAGAGCTATTGCCTTTTTGGCAAAGAGGGGTAGACTGAGGGGAATCACCTCTTGGTCTTACCCTTTCCTCTTTTCCTGTTTGAATGAGGGTATAACCATTTGTGGACCATCAGGGAAATTATTGTGGATTACAGTTTGAGAAACGTTGTTATGGATGCTGTGAAATCACATGTTGATTGTGAAAAACGTAACGAAAGTAAAAACACTTGTGGAGAGTTAGAGGTCAGAGTGCTTCTGTGTGTGTGTATTGGTAAACTCAAAGCAGAGTGAAATGCAATGGAAGAATGCAAGTGAATGGAAGGACTAAATTCTTAGCTTTTATTCTTAATATCTTGGCCTTCTCCACATTGGACTTGAGGGTTAGGGTATACACAGAACTACATGAAATATGATGGCATCTCAAACCAAATATGCTGATTTTCTCACTGGGTTTTAGCCTAGTTTTTGAAAGGCAGAGAAAACCTGCTCAAAGGAAATGATCCATTTGGTTTCAGCATGTGGACAATATTCTCATTAGAGTAGTAGAATAAGTAGTATTTATTTATTTATATTTTATGATGACATTGGTTAACGAAATCCAATAAGTTTCATCTGTACACTTTAACAGTAAATTTGTCCCCTTTGGTGTTTGGTGGAAGTCTGAACCAATAGGACAAATCCTAAGACATCTTTGTTGCTAGAGGCAAACTCTGAGGTGGTGGTGGGTGAGCTCTCTGAGAGCGAGCTCTATATCTAAATGTTACCCACTCCTTCATTGCTGGAATGCTATTCTTTAAACAAAAGGTGAGTTATTACCTTAGTTGAATAAGGTAGCCAATGAGACATCATGCTCGAACTCATAAAATTGAAGAACATTTTATAAATTGGCCTTTCTGTTTGTAAATTTCTCCTCCTTGTAACACACATACACACACACACACAGAGATGTCATTTACACAGTACTTCTTAGAAGCAAAGTCATAATTAAGATTCATGGAAATTTTACAAAGTTTTCTCTAAAACTGCACACATTTGTGAAAGACTGCATATAAAAAATCAAGTGACTAATAAATAAATATATATGCAGGAGTATCCTTAGCTTCCTACCTGGAGCGTAGTAGACGATTAGTAAATGTTGGTGGAATGGATGAATACAATTATGCTGTCAAGTATAGCATATTGGTTTTTAAATATATGACTCTCTCCAGACTGAATATTTGACAGATTTGATGAAACAGTGACTGTTGCTACTCATTAATCTTTATGATTGTTAATGTAATTATAGTTAACAACAAAAAAGATTTTTTAGAGCTTGTCTCGTATCTAAATTATACACAAAGAAATCAAGCATTCCAGACTGTCTGCTTTACATTACTGTGAAAACCTGCATCTCTGACTGTAGTGGGAAACGTCCCTGGGAGCAATGTAGCAGGTAATGTGATGCTAGGGCCGGGGAGCAGGAATTTGTCAGGTGTTGATTTTCTTTTGAATTTTATGAATGTCCTTCTCTTTGTATCAGTCCACGCCTGAAGATTAGGTTTGTTCTGCTGTGGATAAAACATTCCTTATTTAATGCATTCCACAGCAGCTCTCAGGTGAATGTGAAACTCAAACCGTGTGTCACCAGCAAACAAGATGAGAAGGCATTGCGTTATTAAAGCTTTTAGCTGCAAAGAGGGATGCTAGGTAAATAAGTTTAGGACAACCCCCTCATTGTTGCTAAAGCAAAAATGACTATTTAGGGGTGGCACTTTTCTGTAATAAAGTGACAATTCTTTGATGATTGCACATAAGCCTTTCTTAAAAGGCTGTCTACCTAGTAAATGTTTAAAACTGTAACTTAGGCTTATAACTTTAAGTCACAGCTTTTAATATGAAAGCTATGAGTTTTGGGGGAAGGATCAAATCCTGGTAGTACAACTTTTATTTTTGTGCCTCTGGTAAGAACAACTCATCTTGCTTTTTAAGAAAGGCTTTTAAGCCCTTACTTATGGTAGGTATAGAAGGAGCCGAAGTATTTTTTGTTCTGGATTTGTTTTTCGTGACTTTGTTTAATTCAGAAGAGACATAGCTAATAACATAGACATTCAACACCAGAAAAGGCGGGCACATTGGAGAGATGGCATGGCTGCTGGAAGATATGGACCGTGCAAAGTCCTTTCTACAAAAATCCGCTCTAATACTTTTTACTAATTAGAGGTTCATTTACTTAGGTCCTTAAAAATTCCAGTTATTTCCTGAGAGAATTAATCATTACCGTCAATTCTTACCAGTATCTGTAATCACATTTTGAATATACTGGGGATATGTTTCGTATTAATTTTTTAAAGCTAGTTTATGTTTAGTTATTTATTCAATAAATATTTGAGTACCTACTATGGGCCAGTGACTTTTCTAGGTGTTTGGGATATGTTAGTGAAGAAGTCAGATAAACATACAGAATAACTAATGAGTTGTTTATTAGAAAGTTCAGCCAAATTTACTGAATTTGCTGAAAATCTTACAGTGGAATTTAGCTGGATTTCTTGTGTGTCCTAACAGAAGTCTGTGCATTTATCCCTGCAACTGTTTTTTTTTTTTTTTTTAAGGAATGTTTCTTAATGGGGCTCCACAGAGCAGATTTCTCTGTGATAGGATTTGTGGAGCACATGGCTTTTCAGTGATGCTCAGAACCTTATGCCACTCCCACCTCACCCCAAACCCCTTTATTAGACCAGCTTTATTCCCATTGGTTTACACACGGGAATTCAGCATAGTTTTTTTTTTTTTAATAAGTGTTTTACTAGATTATAATGGAGTGGATGGATGTTAGAAAATGGAGAATTATTATTTCCTGTTTGAAACACAGTGGTTTAGATGTTCCATGAGTAACTTTTCTTGTCATATTAATCTGTGCTCATCTGTGAGTTTCTTTCTTGTTTTTCCAGCTTGGTAAAACTGTTCAGGACACTAAACAGATGTTTATCTGAAATCTCTAGCTCTCTGAGACTTGGAAACTTGCAAAAGGCCATCCATAGCAGCTGATATCTTATCATGTTTCTTATGCCTACTTCCTCCAGTGAGAAAGCCCCTGTTTCTTCTGGTCTCAGCTGTTTCTGTCTTTGTAACATCCTGGATTCTGCCTCGAGCCACTAGAGATGCTGAGCTTTGGAAAGAAACGAGACACATTCAGATGAAGAAGTGGAAGGGCGTTTGTGTCAGCTCTTGCCAGGATAATGCTGTGAAACACTCAAAGTGTAGTCGTGGGAGCACCTGCCTCAATACAGTCTCGAGCGCTCGTTAAAGGTGCATATTCCCATCTCCAAGGCTGGACCCACGGACTCTTGAATGGAGGCAGAGGGAAAATCTAACCTATTAGCAAATGGCCTTGGTGATTCTTCATTCTCAGTACAGTTTAAGAATCACTATCTTCAACCTCTTTTAATATCAGCTCAAATAATGACATTTCTAAATATTGTTTACACTGTTGCCTCTTACCTTTTTTTTTTTTGAATAATTTACTGTGAAATCCACCCTTTTTAGTGTACTGAGTCGTGACAGAGGCATACAGTTGTGTGACTGCCACCTAATCAAGATCCAGCAGTTTTATCACTCCTCCAGATTTCCTTATGGTCAAATTTTTTATAGTCGACCCTTCCCTCCTCATCCTGTTTCTGGCAAACCACTCTCTGTTTCTATCTTTACAGGTCCCTGTGGTTTTGTCATTTTGAGAAGGTCATATACCTGGAATCATACTATTTGTAGCCTTTAGAGTCTGGCTTCTTTCGCTTAGCCTAATGCATTTGAGACTCATTGATGATGTTGCTTGTATTAGTACTTCATTCCTTTTTACAGCTGAGTGGTGTTCATGGAATAGTTGTGCCACAGTTCATCGATTCCCATTTGAAGGACATTTGGGTCGTTTCTAGTTTCTGGCAATTATGAGCCACCATGAACATTCATGACAGGCTTTTTATTTCACTTGAGTAAATGCTGAGGAGTTCATTGATGGGTTTTATTGTAAGTCTATGTTTAACTTTATCAGAAATTGGCAAACTTTTTCACTGTGGCCCTGCCATTTTGCCCTCCTACCTGTAATGCAGGTGAGTTTTGGTTTTTTTATACCCTTGTCAACACTTGTTATTCTAAGTTCTTAAAATTTTAACCATTCTAAAATGTCGTAGTCGTATGTTTGTAGGTATGCAGTAGTACCTCCTAGTGGTCTTAATCTACATCTCTCTAAGGACCGATTCTTTTGTTCAAACACCCAGCTTCCTCTGCTGGACACTAGGCAATAGCCCTCCCTTCCCCCAAGAATTTATAGATGTCAGGACGAATAACACATAGGTACAAATGAATGCGAAATAAAATTTGTTCCTCACATAATACATAGCAAAAGGCTTCACTGAGGAGAAGGGCTTAAGTTTTGTCTGGCGTGAAACACGGTGCAGAAGGTGTTGGCGGTTTGGGATTTTTATTGTAGTTAAGGGGTAGAGCTGGGATAGGCCCTTTTGTCAGCCGGGTCTGTATGGTTTGAAATTTCTGTGGTGCCAAAGAGACAGAGGGTGCGTGTGGGCTTGCTTATCAGGTTGCCCAGACGTGAGGCAAAGACGAAAGAAGAGGGCTGGGGACTTGAAAGCTGTCGGAGGTCAGACATCCAAACTCGCAGCTTCCTCTTAATGTGCTAATGATGTCGAACACCTTTTTGTATGCTTATTTGCCATCCATCTATCTTCTTTGATTCGTGTTTGTCTAGATTACTTGCCCATTTTTTTAAGTTGGGTCGTTTGTTTTCTAGAGTTCTGTATTCCAGATACGAGACTTTTTCGGTTATATTTTGCAAAAATTTTTCTCAGTGGTTAGATTTTTTTCATTCTCTTAACAGTGTCTTTCAAAGAGCAGAAGTTATGTCTCAGCACTAGTTATCTTAGTTCTTATTTAATGCAATCATATACTTATATTTTTCTAACAGATTCCTGTTTAGCTGCTGTGCGGTTCTTCTCTAGCACTTTTAAACTTCTGGGAAGTCTCTTAAATGTATCCACTGGCTCTATAGAATAGTGGAAAAGAATATTGTTTATGTATCCAAACCTTGTCACTTTGAACTTTCTCAGCATTTTTTTTTCTTTTGAAAGCTTTTACCATGGAAGATAGAAATTCTTGTGGGAAGGACATGGGAGTTGGCTTTCTTATTAAAATTTGGTTTCCTAAGAGAAAAAATAGAGGCATAGAAATTATGTACCATGGCTAGAGAGGCAGAGCCTGAATTGGACAGCAGATGTGTGTGACCCAAAGCTTGTGCTTGTTACTGTGTATGGTCCATTCTTCACTAACCGTTTCACTTTTCTTCGACTCTTCCAGTGAAGAGCTTTAGTTTTCTTATCTATAGTGATTATAGTTTGCAAAGAGCTTCAGATGTCAGCTCTCAGGTAATCGTCAAGGTTTGATTTTCTGTGATGTTGTGACTTATTGGACTAACTCTGGTAAATTCCAACTATTTCGGCTATTTGTTAATTATTGTGTAAAAGCAGTGATATTGGAAGGTTTAAGCATGTTTTCCATAACTTTCCAATCCTTTATCTTACAGGTAATTTCCCCAGAATTTGTTAGATAAGGAGGAAAGTTTTGCCTCTGAGTGTCCCTTGGTTTAGATTTTTCCATGGAATTTGCCTTTATTTTATTTTGTACAAACTTAGTAAACGGCAGACGTGAACTTGGAATAATGGAGGTTTACAGTCTCTGTAAACTCTGCTGGCCACTGGGAATGAAGCTGCAAAGGCACATATTTGAGTGTTCTTTTCCCTTCTGGCTAGAATTGACTCATGTTTGTGTAAAGTGGAAGGAAGTGCATTTTAGTCTTATCTGCCTGTCCTGGGTGGCGTCCATGCCCTTTCAAGGAAAGGAAGCAGTGGAGCCTGTGGAATATTTAACTTGGATTTGTCCTATGGAAACTCAGTACTCAGCTGTTCATGGTTTGTACCAAATGGCTCATGAGGAACATGCTGAAATGAAAGCCAGTCTTCGAAGCTTACCTTTGAATGCATAGCTCTCCGTGATGGTGGTTGACAGATCCAAACATTTAAGAATGAGAGAAGATGGAGAAAAGTTGGCTTGGATGTAGGGGAAGTATCTGTGTCAAATGACAAAAAATAATAGAATTTAGTAATGAATTTGATGTCCTTATTCAAGGAAAAAGAACGCGTGGGTTGGGAGAGCACAGTGCCTCACCAGCAGACTACAGTGTTCCTGAGGGATTTGAGGCACGAGTGAGCCTCATGGGGTATTAGAGGCAGAAGCGTGGAAGCGGACGTGATTGGCTAGGAGTCAGGGGATTTCCTGATAAGGCCAGAAGGTCCTGTTTTGCAAGGTAAGGAGAGCTAGCTAAAGCTGAGTTGGAGGATTCTGGTTGGTGGACGTTAGGTTCCTTGACGGGCATTTCCTGTAAGTGCAGCCTGATTTAGGTTTAGATTCAGGCTACTGGGATGGCTTGTATTTTGTGGGTCCCAATATATGAATTAACGTTATCATCTGTAATTATGTACATGAAAGAAGGAGTGATAAATAGGGAGAATGTAGCTACTTAGTTATATCAATTTACTGGGAAGGGAGGCGCCATCAGACCAAGATTCACTTTACCTTTTTTTATCCCCTGTAAGGGATAAAATACGTTGAAAATATGGAAGGGTCCAGGCAGTTTGTGGAAGCAATGTCTGAAAACAAATCCTTGCACTGAAAGAATTGGGGGAACATTTAGGAGAAGGCAGGCGCCTGTGAAATTAGTCTTTCTCTGGGAACTGAGGGATACATTATGGGTTGTGCCTGCGTGAAAGGCATTATCACTATTTTGGATTTATTATAAGGTTACTACCAGTTAGCTATATGGGAGGATTTGTTTTGTCAGAAATATTCTACTGTCATGTCAGATCTGAGTCTTTAAGTGGCTAGAATAAGGGATTGGTATGTTTTGAAGACAAAGGACATGGGAAAGTTCTAGAATACAAAGTACAATTTGGATATAGACATACCTCATTTTATTGTACTTTGCTTTATGGCATTTTACAGATATTGTGCTTTTTACAAAATCGAAGGTAAGACCCTCTACCAGCAAAATGGTTACAACTCACCAAAGGCTCAGATGATGGTTAGCATTTTTTACCAATGAAGTATTTTCAAATTAAGGTATATATGTTATTTTTTAGACATAGTGCTTTTGCACACTTAATGTACTATACGTAGTGTAAACATAACTTTTATATGCACTGAGAAACCAAAAAAATTGTATGAGTTGCTTTATCACAATATTCATTTGATTGCAGAGGTCTGGAACTGAACCCACAATGACTCCAAGGTATGCTGCACTTCTGGGCCACCAGAGGGCAGTGTTCATTCAACAAATATTTATTGAAGTCCATATTTTAGAGTACCACTGAGAACTGTGGGAAAGGAGATCGGCCTCTGGAGTGAAGACAACTTTGTATTTATTTTATACTCTCTCTTCCCCTTTTTTCTACCTGGCTACCTCCAATAAATATTATTTTTTTCTTTCAAGCGTTTTCTTTCTCCCCAAGCGGAGTTATTCCGCAGCATTCAGTCCACATTTCTATGTAGCATTAACTATATTTTCATTAGGTAGGCTTAGATTTCCTGTACAAATAGCAGAAGGCTTCATTTCATTTATTTCACTAAGATAAAATTTTTAGAAAAATATTGGAATGATTTGCTAATTAGCTCTCAACTTTTAGGCTTATTTTTTTCCACTTCTGTCAATTTCCCAATACATTTAACACAAGCAGGAGAATCTTTTTAGTAAATCGATCACTTGGAGCCCACAGACGTATTAAAGAATACCAGTCAAGTTACAAACATCTCATAGTGTTTTGGTTTTCCATCTATGCTTTGCTTCAAGCCTCCATACAAGTTTGTTCTTTTCTCAAACAAGTGATGAATTTTCAGCATCCTTTTTGGCTTTAACAAAGTTGCAGCTGGCAACAGCTTTGACCGTTTTTCCACCGGATTCTCTGAGAGCTAGCTGGTTGCAGAGCTCCTCAGCTCCCCGCATATTCCAGGTGTGCTCTTGTAGGCCTGATTTATCAAAACAATTTTTTTTCTTTCTCGTCAAACCTATCACTGATTCAAATATTGAATACTGGGCTTTATTTACAGATCATTTCCTACGAGATACCCCTTTGTTCTTCAATTTATCTTTTCTGGTGAGTCTCTCCCTCCAGGGGCCCCCTGCCCCAATCTTGAAGTTGGGGTTTTATGTTTGGAATGTTTTTGTTTAATTCTTAAAACTTATTCTATATATTAAAGGACATTCCAGAAGGGCACGCTTCATATGCATTTATATTTTCCTTTGTTTCAGTTTTTGGTCTATCTGTAGAGAAATCTGAGATTTGTTTTTCGAATTGTCCAGTCTTTCTCTTCCTCTGAGTTCAGGCTTCATCTTCAGGGTTCAATGCAACATCACATCACCTAGACCAGGAGGAAGCAGCCCGCTCTACGTCTTTTCTTAAAGTTTAAGTCTTCAAGAGGCTGGGTCTAGAGAGGTGCACCTTCTCCTGCCTGGCTGCAAACCCAGAAGTCCAGGGTCTGGGAGTAGAGCTTTGCTCTGGCCCCAGTATGATGAGAATTCCTTCCTGGGCACAGGATTAGATGCTCGGGAACCAAGCAGAACTTCTAGCCTGTGGACATTTCCATGAACCGTAGGTGTTTTCCACAACACAGTGGTTGTAAACACAGTCCATTTTCCTTGTGGGGAGCATCCTCTCCCCTCTCACTTTTGTTGGGGTGGGACAGAGAAACCCTTTTCCACCAAAGAGCTGGGAAGGCACTGAGCCAAGTGTGGGCCTGGCTGAGGTCTTCTCTGGCCCAGTTTCCCTATGCTGGGCCTCCCAGCAGGCCCTCTGGAATGTCACCAGATGCCCAAGCCCATATTTTATTTTGTGTTTTGCCCTGTATTTGTAAGATCCTCCAGCGCATACTGAGTTTTTTGTATATTTGTATCTATCCTAGCCTTTCCACTAATGTATTTGAATGAATAAATGGGAGCATTTGATAATTTGTCAATGATAACAGTTCGCAAACTTTTTCTGTAATGGGCCAGATAGTAAATATTTGAGACTTTTATGGACCATGGGTCTGTTAGGCCTGATTTATCAACTTCTCAACTTTCTCTGCTAATAGTAGTGAGAAATCTCATTGTAATGGATTTGAGTCTGTGTTCTAATAAAACTTTATAAAAAATAGGTTTGTCCCACAGGCCCTCGTTTGCCCATGCCTGGTTTAAGATGTGATTTTCTATAAAATTAGGTTTATAAGTTATTTTGTCTACCATAACACTTTAACATAGCAGTAAGCAAATGCATAAGGTACATTGATTTTGTTGAGTGGATGGATGAATAATTGTTTCCAAAAGCAGAATAATAATTATAACTACATTTTCTGATAACGCTTCAAGGAAGTTTTCAGAGAATATGTGAGAGATCATCTGTATGTTGTATTTATAAATATTTAAATTACAGTTAAAACTGAAAATTTAATTTTAGTAGATGTAAAGTTTTGATACGTCCATGTGCAGTGTACTGCTTAAGCAGACTGGCAGGTTTTTCTAAGCCAAATTGTGACTGAGAAGAATGTTTTTTAAAAAGCTTTAAAAAGTTAGTTTTGCTTCAGGTAACGAGAATACCAAAATATCTCACTGTTTATTGACCAGTGACCTAATGTTTGAGGTATTATTCATCCCATCAATCTCCTGGGTGTGTGTAGTGCAGAGGATGTTTGTTTGTTCAGTTTAGTTTCAAAATGCAGAGAGATGTTTATAATAAGAAAAGAATGCAGGATTTGTATGGTCTTGGCCTGACGGACTTCGTCTCACCAGTTACTTACTGTTAAATGTAACATGGAAATGTTTAGTATCATTGCGAGGTCATCCTTGCAGGCTGCTAACCTCAGATGTCCTTCCTGTCAGCCTTCATTGCTGCCCAAGGTGGGGCTTTGGTCATGGAGCTCAACACTTGGCTTCTTGGCCCAGTGCTCACAATTCCTCCCTGATCTTTCCACTCTGCCCTCCGAACGGTTTTTTGGTGACACCCCAACTCTTCAGCCTTTCCTAGACCTTCCCTTTCCCTCTGTGCTGTTAGGAAAACCTAGTCCTCTTTTTCTCCTATGGTCTTCTCCAGTGGGGATTGCTGTCTTTTCCGTACCTTGCATTTCTCAGGGCTGAAAAAAGTGTCCACCTCTAGACAGTAATCTTGAAATGTTCACAAAGAAATATCTGAGCCTTATATCATTTGGTCAAACTATCCAAGATCTCTCCTTCTCATTATTATGCTGATCTCTCATTTGTTTATTTTATTCAGTGCAGACCGAGCACCTGCCTCATGACTTCTTCCCACCCCCACCCTGTCATCATCCTGGGTGAACACAGTGGAGTTTTGGAGGGCCCATCAAGTTCTCTCACCTCCCAGGGCATGACTTCCACTTCGACTCCAGCCACTTTCTTTGATGTTTTAATCTTAGATATAGTTATTTTCCAGGGAGGGTTTCACTTTTGTATTATGAAACTGCAACAGCTTAACTCTGCAGCTTGCCCAGCATCTTGCAGCTTCAACTAAACCTACTTAGTCAAAACCTCTACTTTCTTCCTTCTTACCAGCCTCCCCTGTCTTGGCTTCTTTCCTATGTTTAGTGTAGTCTGCACAGTGTAAACGCTAAGCCATTCTCTTGACAACATCTTCAAACTTGCTCTGTGGTCCTCCCACATCTACCTGGGAAAACCTGCCAGTCGACAGTCTGTTCAGCTCTTCTTGATCTGCACTTGCTACAGATTTCCCAGACCCTCGTTCTGTAGAGTGGGTCACAAGCCAGCAGACCCTAGCTAGTTTCAGGGTGGTTTGTCCACTCGGTGTCTCTTATTTAAGAGGTTCTCTACCTATGACCCACAGGAGTAGTGCTGCAGTCTATACATTTTCTTCCCGTTGCTTTGGGATCCTGCATGTTGCATATAGCTGCTCAGGTTCCTTCCAGGTTATCTAGTCAAGTTTTAACTTTCACTTCATACCAGCTGTCAGATGGCTGTGCTTTCTCAAACAATGTCTTCCTGGAGAAGAACCTCTCTTTAGGAGATTTAACTCATTTTGTCAAGGCTTTTATAGAAGGCAGAAAACACTGGTGACCTTCAGTCTTATTTTGACTTTAGACTGTGGGTAGTTAAGATGACCTTTTAGGCAAATGTGAAGCAATTCAGAAGCATCTTGCCTTGCTTAAACAAGTTGGGGTTAGTAAGGTGCGCTGCACACTCATGTGTAAATCAACCTGCTCACTTTGAGAATTAAGAGTTTGTTGTTATAGAAGCTGCAACTTTGCTTGATTTCTCACACCGAGATGCCAAGAAGTGGCCTCTATGGTTCTCCCTAATCCATGACTGCAGCTTTCATTTTGGGTCAAGAGTGTGGGTGGCTACATTACCGGGCCTTTTGTGGTAATCCAATTAATACAGTGGCCTGGAGCATCTACTTAGGGTTCAAAAACGTGCCATTGGTATCCACGCTGTGAACTATCATCATTCTTATCAGCGAAAGCACTTATTAAACATATTTTGAAAAATGTACAAAGATAGATGAGTAAATAATGGAGGCAGTGTCAAGTCTTTTTGTGTAGCGGTGACATTCGTTCTATTATTAGCCTGTTTCTGGAAGATAGGCTTTCATTGTGTAGTCATTAAGGAATTCATCAAAATTTCATATCACCTGTGTGGGTCTCCATTGCGTGTGGCTGCCATCTGGCTCTGCTTCAGGCCAGGGTGATCATTATTTCATGTGGCACTCCTAGTCCTCCTCCTTACTTTTACTGAATCTGTTTTCCTTTTCCTCCAGCTTTTCTGTGTTCTGACTCCATTCTCTGTTCCAGGATGTATGATAACTGTTCTTAGTCTCTATTAGGGGAGGAAAATATTCATTAATGCTGGTTTTTGGCTTTTCCTTTCCCCCCGGAGACATTGCTTAGGTCTGTCATGTGCTGCCAGAGCTCTCCGTGTTTTCCCACAGCATACGTATCATCTGTCTGATCCAGGACTCTTGTATCTGAGTGGTGGCCGGAGAGACAGGGAGGCTGGCTGCTTTCTCCAGTCCTCCCACTTTGCATGGCTGTCTTCACGTGGGTGTCAGGCTCTACCTCATCACACCTATGTTTTTTTTTCAGAAGGTCTAAATCTTTTTCCTGAACTATGCTCTTTGAATCTCTGAATCTGAATTATACTTTCTCTGTATACCTCAAGCCATAGTTTCTCTTTCCTTTTAACTTACTTGCTTTTAGGAGAAATGATATGACATTTTCTTTTATTATTACAAATACTTGTTCCGCATGTTACACAGTGGGGCACAGGATGGGGGGAAGATAAATAAATCCTTGACTGAGGTTCCTAACCCCAGTAAAGTTTCAATCTCGGACAGATGAGAAGATGAGCAAATAGCAATGACCTAAGGCCCAATAGTGTTAACTACTGAAATAGTGGCTCAGGAAATTGGTGTCATAGACAATGTGGAAGGAGAAGGAATCTTTCTGGGGTAGTGGTGTTTGGAGAAGACAGTGGAGAGGTATAGTTTGAGTTGTTAAGAAGGTGGGATGAAGGTATTGAACGATCTTTAATTCTTGTGTTTGGGTAGAATCAAGGATCCATGTGTGAGAATCCAGGGGTGAAAGGCCCGAAGGTAGGTAGGAAGGCCTTACGCTACAGACCAAATACAGATCTTTGGAAGATTTTGATTTTTAAGAAACGATAGGCAGGCATTGAAATACAGGGTAGATTGAGAGAAATTAAGGCAGAGCAATCCTACTGATTGCTAAAGATTATTAAAGTGTTAACATCTGCTAGAAGAGAAACTTAGAACTGGGATGGAGAGAATTACATGGATTTGGAGGGGCAAGGAAGGTTCGCTCTGATGCTCTGAGTCTGAGCAGCTGGGAGAATGGTAGTACGATGATTTCGAGAGGGAACCAAGGTGTGGCAGCTCCCTCTGGGTGAGAGGGTGAGGCCTCTTACATACTGACTTTGTGGTGCTGTGAAGGTGCTCGGGAGGAAATGCTCACCTGGGGGCTGTACCTGTGAGGCTGGGGGATGCCTCGGGGGAAGGGCCAGTGTAAATTTAGGACTGCGTCTTGGAGTTTGTACTTAAATTGATCAAGATGAGAAGGTGGAGGGAGAATACCAGGTCGGAGAGCAGAGGAAGAGCTGGAAGGAGGAAGTGGTTGGCAGGTCAAGCTTCACAGTTTCGAGAAGAGTGAAGTAATCACCCTTCCCAACTAATCCGTACTCTGCTGCCTCCCACACCTCCTGTCACACCCGACTGCTCTCTGCTGTGTTCTGAATGTCCAGGCAGATATCTTCAATGGTTATGGTTGGCTGTCTGCCCACATTATCTTCCTCTGAACTTTAGTTCTAGGGTTGGAGGGCACAATCCACGTATAACCCAAACTCATGAGCCTCAGAACCCCGATTCATGAGCTCTCTGGTGCTCTATTGAATGAGAGAGAAATAATCCAGCATATTGAGGGGAATCTTAGAAATCACACTCAAAGTGAATTACATATGTTTAGCCTCTAACCATATTCTATATCAGGAGTTTACTTTCTCCAAAAATACATTCTCTGAAAAAATCATTCCATTTTGGGACATTTTATTACGATAGAGTTTTTCCATGTAGTGGATCCCAAATCTACAATTAATCAGATTATATACTTTAACGTGCAAGTTTTTCCACAGAAAGTCTCAAGATCTATTTTGTGTGTTCCAAAACCAGTTTTGTGGGAATACATGGGAAGTTCTTGTAGAGTTAATAAGGTGACAGACTGGTGGTGTTATATTACTTTAAAAATTTTTTCCAGATATAATTGACAAATAAAACTATAAGATATTTGTTTATTTTTATTTTTATTTTTTATTTTTGCCAAATGTAGCTCGATGTTGCGTTTTAAAGCTGTTTTGTTGTGATATTGATGTATCTGGTTCTAGCCATTAAAAACAGAGGACAGTAGTCCAGGGGCTGCAATATACCTCTGCAGTACCATGAACATGCCAGCAGGTGGCAGCAGAACAGAAACTGATACCTGCTTGGTTTCCTTAGGCTTCTAATAAAGAACCAAAACATTTAGAGCTGTGAGACGTGGTGATTATTTAGAACAAGTTGTTTTTCTTATCAAGAAATCAAGACTCATAAGAGCCCTAGATACCTAGCACCAGAACGTGTTTATCGGGGACAGTTCCTAGCAAGACACAGTCAGGGGGATTCTGGAGAATGTAGACTTCAGATGTCAGTCCAGGCCTTTTGAGTCAGGATCTCATAGAGAAAGGCCTGGGGCCTGTATTGTTTTACAGGCACCTTGGATGCTTCTTCTACACACTGAGTTCTGAGTCAGCAAGTGAGATCCCTTCCTCAGGGCAGGAGCTGTGCTGGGCCTTGAGGACACAAGGAAGACACTCTGCATAGTGTCAGTGTCAAACCGACATGCCTGCGGGGCCAGTCAGGTGGGTAGGATCTGTCACTGGATGGAGGTTGTTCTCTGCAGAGCAGCCGGTCATTTCCTCAAGGGCTGCCAGTTGTGGCCATGGGATAATGCAAACCCAGTGTTGCCAGACCATTTCTCTTTTTAATGAGAAGCTAGCATTCCAGATCTTTATTTTATGTTTCCCAACTTCAGCATACTGTGCGGACCCAGCAAAACATGCCTACGGGTTGGAGTCAGCCTGTAAACTGTGACGTCTCCTTTAGGAGCTGTGAATGAGAGTACGCATTTGCCATGCAGTAAAGCGGATGTCACGAAGAGTAGACGGCGTGGTGAGGGCAGAGGGAGCTGTCAACATTGCTTGAGGAAGGTCTAGCAGACTTTCTGAAGGCGCATTCTCAAGGTCACCGGTATTCGTTTGGGAAAAATAAACTCATTCATTCACATGGGCAGAGTTCTCTCTTTCTTATCCTAACAAGGAACGTATTTTTGTTTCTATGTCTCCGTTTTGCCAGAAGAGTGTTAAAAAATTTACTCTGAGTGCTTCAACTTTTAGAAACTTGGGGCAAATGATTCCAGTAGAGAGAAGTAAAATTATTACTTGGGCAAGGATATTTTAAACTAATAATTAGATGTGATGTAGAGCTATGAGCATATCTACTTTTGAGAAAATAAACTGGAAAATTTGTTGAGATCTATTAAGGCCCTAGAAAGACTCTAGAAGAAACTTTGTTACTATAAGTTGTTTTAGGAAAACTGATATCTTATTCCTTCTGTTGAGATTAGAATTAATTTACAGCAGGAGTTAAGTGGAAGTGCTGTATCTCATTTGCTATGGCCTGCTTTGTTATACTTTATGTGTGTTTTCTGCGTTGAAACCATATAAGCAAACCGAATTAGGAAAAAAGGCCTTAAATGCACCTAAGAAAAAATTTAGAGTTGTGGAATTGTTTAGATATAATGCAAAAATGACACATCGAAAAACAGAAAAACAGGTGCAAATATATATACAAATAAATATTATAATTTAACATTAAAACATTTTCGTGTGTGAGGTAGAGGGGTTGAAAATTCCACTTTCCAAATTTAGACCTAGTCCTATAACATTATCTATAACTTTTCAAGGGAGGTAGGCACTTAGAGCACAGAAATCGCTTTATAGCTTAACTTATATTGAACTTTTTGGTGGATGGGGTATGAGATGGTATTGCAGGGCTTTTGCAACTATCATTTTAAAAGTCATTTTTACTGAAGTTGAATAAAATGTGCAACTACCTAAGTGTACAATTCATTGAGTTTTTTAAAGAACATTTATTGAAGTATAATCTACTCTTTTAAAATGTACAATTCATTGGTTTTTGGTATACTCACAGAGTTGTACAGTCATCACCACCGTCTAATTTCAGAATGTTTTCATCTCCCCCCGAGAAACCCTATACCCACTGGCAGTCACTCCCCATTCTTCCCTTTCCCTAACTCTTGGCAACCACTAATCTCCTTTCTGTTTCTCTGGATTTGCCTATTCTGGGCATATAAATGGAATTATATAATATGTGGTCTTTTGCACATAAATGGAATTATATAATATGTGGTCTTTTGTGTCTGGCTTTTTTCATTTAGCCTTATGTTTTCAAAGTCATCCATGTTGTGGCATGTATCAATACTTCATTCCATTTTATAACCGAATGGTATTCTATGTGTTATTATATTCCATGTGTCATTATACTATATTTTATTTATCCATCCGCCGATGTTTAGGTCATTCTCATTTTTTGGTTAATATGAGTAATGCTGCTATGAACATTCATATACGAGTTTTTGTGTGGGCCTATGTTTTTATTTTTCTTGGGTAAGTGCCTGGGGATAGAACTGTAACTATCTCTTTGCTTCCTAGAAATGTATTGTTGACTGGAAGGAAGGTTGATGAGTGGGTAGTAGGAGAACTATATCATTAGCTTGCAGTAGGAATCCATCAGGAATCATTTAGGGAACTCTTGTGTTACAGGTCAACTCAACTTCATTCCTTAATATCAAAGTTACACTGGCAGGTCAAGTATATTTTAGGTACATGGGGTATAACTATCAATTTGCAGTTCATATAAAATAAGCAGTGATTCTCACCTATGATGCAGACACACTATTTCCCAAAATGAATGTTTCCCACAGTGCTGACTCGCATAATAATTCATAGGTAGATAAGCAGGTAATTGTTGAGACTTGCTAATGTGTGTGTGAATTTCTGCAAAAAACAATGACGTCTCTTGACTCTTGAGAACCCATGATTATATTAAGCAGTTGAACTATACTTAAATTATCCTGATAATAGATGTTCACATCTATGTGTGCCTGGTGTGCTAGTTATTTAAAAACTTCTTGATCCAGAAACAAATGGTAATTTATGCCTAGACTAGGCGTTTGGTAGGTTTTTCCTTGGAATATTTTCCCTGTTGTCTGCAACAGTGTAAATTAGAGTACGAATCTGTATTATAGACAAATAATGTACTTTATCTTCTACCATTTAGCAGTAGTTTTTGTGATTGTTAACAGAACAAAGTAGAGCTGTAAAACGAGCACATTTTTGTGTGTGATGTTTTAGTGACCTTACCTAGCTGTTAATAGAGCTCAGGTTGTCATGGATTTTGTATCTAGGTGAAAACTGGCACGTGAATTGTAACCCTGGAGCAAATCTTCCTTTCTTCCTTTGGTTTTATTTCGTTTTTTCCAGTTGTTTTTCATTTCTGGCTAATTAATAATTGTGGTTTAGCAAAAATAATTTGAGACTATAAGCTAAAAGATGGGAGATGCCTAGGCTTAAAATGCCATTTTGACCACACTTTTCAAAACAGGATAGACTTTTAAAGAGGAATTTCCAAGAATTGCTGCATCTCACGTTTTATATTCCCAGTAGCCACTTCTCCTGGATCAGAAGTTGTGTTTAAACTCATTTTTTTTTTTGACTTCAAATCTGAGTATACCTGACATTTGATAATTGAGAATTTTCAGTGTTTATGTAAACAGTTGGCTTTTAATTATCCGGGGGCAGAACTGGGAGCTTTGCATTTTGCTGGCTTTGTTTTTGCTTCCTGCCTGTATAGAGACTTGAGGGACTTTCTTCAGAGACGCGGAAGTGGGAGATGTAATTTACACTAGACACTGAGATGAAGGGCTGAAGGAGGCCCATGGGGCAGGAAAAATGTTTAGATTTTTGACCACTATGAGACTTCTGGATTCTATTTAGCATTCAGTAAACTGTGCAATTCTGATTACCTCTATCTTGGAAGACTGTGAGTTGGCTTTAGTTTTGCTATCAAGTGATATTAGTATTGGCAAAAATAGTCATGGTATACTCCGGGGTATTATGTAGTGCAATGCCAAATCTTAAGAGAGGCCAGTGACTTGAGAATTATGCCGCTTAAAGCAATGTTATTTGCTGACTATACAGTATAAGTTGACCAAGAACATGGTGTAATTCAGAGGGTTAACCACATTTTTGAGAGATGCCTAGGCTTAAAATGCCATTTTGGCCACACGTTTCAAACAAGGTTAGACTTTTAAAGAGGAATTTCCAACAATTGCCACACCTTATGTTTTATATTCCTAGTGCCATGCCAGGTACATACATAGCAGCTGTCTTTACATGATTTTGGAATGAATGAATAAATGAATACTTTCTTAGTATCTTTGGTAAAATTGTGACAAATTATTAAATTAAGTTAAATTCTAATATATTCTTTAGTCTGGGAAAACTTTCATGTAGTAAATCAATAGTAGTGACAAGTTCTTAACTTTGAAGTTTTTGTTCAAGAATATTCCCCTTTGAAAAGGTGTATCACTAGAGTCACATGTTTCCATGGACTTTTGTATCTTTTTGTTCTTGAGCTATGGACAAAATTAGAATGAGTTCACTTCTGTGCCATAGAAGGCTACTTTAATAAAGTTATTTCAGGATCTGAGGTAGCTTCTCCCACCAAAACACAATCCCCTTTCCCCTCATACACTTGAAATTTAACCATCAGTTTGATCTTTTCTTTTTCTCTTTCTCTTTCTTTCTTTCTTCCTTCCTTCCTTCCTTCCTTCCTTCCTTCCTTCCTTCCTTCCTTCCTTCCTTCCTTCCTTCCTTCTTTCCTTCTTTCCTTCTTTCCTTCTTTCCTTCTTTCTTATAAAAACAAGTTCAATCTTTATTTTTGTCTTGATTTTCTTTGGTTAATATTTGTAGTGCAAATATTCATAGGAAGAGCAATTAAATTTAACATAAGTGATTAGTGTGTGGTAAGCCGTATTTCAGCCAATGAGAAGTTGGGTAGGACAGTCCTGCCCTTGAGAATCTGCAGTGTAGACTGGGATGGCCAGGAGCATAGGGAGGTAGGTTGCTAACTACACTGCAGATTTCACTCAGTGCTTTCACAGATACTCTCATTCATTCATTCAATGCTCAATACTTGGTATGTAGGGAGATATTATTGACCTAAGTCACAACTCAGGCAACTGTATTGTTACTCAGTTTCTTCACGTATAAATGGGATAAAAGCACCTACCACATAGGGTTGCTGTGAAGGTTAAGGGAGATTGTGCACGAGCAAACACGAATAAGTGTTGGTTGTCGCAGTCTGGGAAACTGAGGCCTGGAGAAGTTAGGAGACTTTATTTTCATTATACAAGGAAGGAGTCTGAGACTTTTGGCTCAGCTTTTCTGACTCCAACTTCCCTTTTTTAGTTTTATGTTTTAGCCCATTCTCGTGGGAAGAACTGGCTTCTTTCTCTAATATCTCAGATAACTTTTTCAATAGTTTTACTCTGGAAAAAAGCTAGGAGGTAGACAGTTGTTCTATTTAAATATGTTTAGTTTTTACCTAATGTGTTTGACTATGCCATAATCCTTGCATTTGTACATTTTTGGCATGTGCGACCAAGGGGATCTGTCAGAGTTACTGCATCATAAATAATGATACAGACATCTCGTAGAATTCATTATAAAAATTGGTCCTGTTTTGTGGTGTTGTAGGGATCATATAATGGTTGCTTCAAAAATGAAGCTTAATAGAAGAAAGGAGGAAGGGGTATTTTTAAATTCATTGACAGTTTTAGAGACTAAAAAGCATGGCAGCTTCTTGAAGTGTGCAGGCCTTGGGCTTCTCGCTGCGGAAGCAATATCCCTTTCATTTGAAGGTGAACACTCAGTCATCTCCTTGAATGGAAAATTAAGGCAGACCCATTTTTTTGTGAATTGTTTCATGATGTGGGGCCTGTGTTCCACAGTTGCTTCTGATGGTAACTGTTTCTCGATTTTGTTTGTTTGTTTTATTTTTGTTTTGTTTTTGTTTTTTGTATTACTTATGTGGGAATGATTAGCATGATGATGAATGTATATACATCTTAAATATCATGATCTAGTAGTTGATCAGTCAGTTAGTAGGTAGCAATTTGGAATCAACTGTGAGCCCAGTTGAAGCTTATAGCCTAGTTTTTATCAGCAAACATCTTTTTTTAAAACAAGCTCAAATAGGCACTATGGTTTTGCACTGTGATTTGTGCAAAAGTATGGTAGTGCTTTTGGGATTCTAGATGCCTTTAAAATGGCTGCTTAAAAGGAATTGAGAAATTTAAATAAGACGAGTGCCTGCTGACTTGTGTTAGTGGGCGTTTTGCTGATAATCGGTCTGGTATAAAGTGGTCTTTGAGGCGTTCCCAGAATGTTTGGGTTTTAAATCGTGTGTATTATGTGGTCTGAATTGGAACTGAGAGATGCGGCTTTAAAGAAACTTGGTGCTTATCTTAGTGGGAAATCTCATCCAGCGAGAAGATTAAAATAAAACTACAAACAAAATAGTAAAGGGTGTGAAGATAATTCCCATTTGTCAGTTAAATTAATATATTTCATAGCAAAAGAAATGAATTTTTGACATTTGTGAACTCGACCCTTATTGCTTGTATATTTAGCTGATTGATATTTTCCTTCTACAAAATATGCCCTTTAAAAACTTCGTGTCCAGGGCTTCTCTGGAGGCTGCAGGTGGTAGGACAGGTTTGGCCGCGGTGTTGTGCAGAGTGTTTTCGGCGTGCTGCTCCGCCCTTCAGGTGCTCAAGAGAGTCATTATAACTTCACAGGAAGCATCCTGCCCAAGACATCCTGTCCCTTCTTAGTTTTCTTCCTAACAGGATGGCCAGTCAGTGCACAGGGACACATGGCTGGAAGAGGGGTTAAATATTTTTACATATCACTTGTGTACGGCGAAGTAGATAGGGCAGATATTCCTTTCCTTTTAAAAATTAGGGGATTGAGCTGTGATGTATCAGAATTGTGTAGAGTGAGATGTGTCCAGGATTACATCCCAGGTCTCATTTGATGTATGTCTCAGGTTATTTCAGGTGGTGACAATTTTTTTTTAAACTATATTTAAAAATATGGAAAGGGGCAAGAAAGAGGGAAAAAAACAACAAATTTTTACAGGAGGCAAGGTGTGGCTGTTGACTACATAGTGGTTACTCCTGTTTGTGTTGACTTCTGATAACCTGAGTGGGAAACACATCTCTGTTTAGTTCTTATGGATCACACCCTCATTACGTAAGAGGTATCACACCTCACATAACTTGCTAATGAGTAAGACTCAGAATTATTGAAAAATGCAGTGAGTAATTATTAGATTAGAACTCCTAGACAAACACTTGTTCTCTCAGAATTCTGGAATTTACTGTTCGGCACACTGAATTCTTCTTAAAATAAGAATGGATTTGTATCTTAAAGTATGATTTAATTTTTGGAACAAACTGCCTTTTCTGTATTTTGAGGTCCTTTGTGAAACTTTATAATTTTTAGTATCCAGGATACTAAAGGTAGTCTAGTAGATTTTTATAATATGGTAACTCAGTTTCTTTCATTAAATAAAGGATGTTACATCTGGCCAAACAGACTTTCCTTTATTTGATAAGATGAAACCTTTTATCTTCATTCTACTGATGGAGAATAACAGCTAATAATACTAGCTAACATTTGTGAATGCTCCTGAGTTAGGCAAGTACTCAGTGCTTTATATGCATTATTTCATTTAATTCTGAGTAACCCTGTGAGATAGGTACTTTGTATGTCCATTGCAAAAAATGTATCCAATGGAAAAATTAAGAGATTAAGCAGCTTGTCCAGGGTTACAGGCAGGAAATGGCAGAGCCAGGATTCACAGGCTCCAGACCAACGACCTGACCTCACCTGGCAATAGTAGATGTTATGTGTTTCTGGAGGAATGTGGCCCAGGCAGCTGCTATACACTGAAAAGTCCTGCTGTAAAATTATGCTTTCCTTTTAGGTTTAAGGTTTTTGGAAAACTATTTTCGTTTTAGTTCCTTGGGAGGGGCCTTAGATGACTTTACATTTATATGGCTCTATAAATTGGTAATTAAGAATTTTACTTTACAGTCAGGTGTTTTGAGTTATTGAGGCTGAGGTGGCTAGTATATACAGTATGAACATTTTTTAACGTTCATGAACACATCCAGAGAAACTCTTAAAACATTTTAAGAGAATTTTTCATTTTATTAAAGTTTAGAGTGCCATATTCTCTCTCTCTCTCTTTCACTCTCTTTAATATACATACACATACAATCATTATACCTTAAGGCACAAATCTCTTGTATCCAGGAAAATTCAAAAAGTTTAATTGAACAATTTTTATTTACTGAGTTACTATTTATACCCTTAACAATGGAAGATTAGTTTTGAAAGTATAGTGCATGGTAAAATACACTAGTTTAGATTTTAAAAAAGTAAAAAAGCAGATAGAAGACAATATAATTTTTTGGCTTTTGAAAGGTTTAGTGTCTGATGCAGTTAAGACACTCTCACTGATAATTTGTAAAATGCTGTAGGTTTATTCGTGTCTGTTGAATGTGGATGGTTCTATAACTTTCTAGAACGTTAAACTTTCTGAACCTCAATCTTCTTACTGGTAAAAGGAGAATAGTAACGATTATTAAATTTAAGGAGTGTGTGGATTTTGTAGATAATGAGAAAAATTATCTAGCATAAAAATTGATGTCTCCCTCTCTCTATATCCTTTGGATGCAGGAGATACAGGAAATTGACTGAAATCTGATGAATTCTGACCTCTTTTGAATGTTATTTAAAAAAAATATATTGATTACTTTGTATATGTATTGCATAAGAAACATCTATGGTTGTTATAATCTGTAAATGAGCCAAAAATAAATGTTAACATTATCTGTAAGTCTACCACTTAGAAATAATTACTGTTAACATTTATTCCATAATTATAAATGCATACTTATGGAATTATAGTAATTGGAATTATACTCCATGTATTATTTCATAAATTGCTTTATAACTAGTATATTAAGGATTCTTTACAAGTAATAAATGTACTTTAATGTCGTGAGTTTAAATTTCATGTAGTTTTCTGTTTTATGGTTATATCATAATGTAATTAATTTCTTATTGTTGGGCATTTAGGATGTTTGTAATTGAAGAAATAGAAGCATTTCTTCTATTCATGTCTTTTGTGTTCTGCTGTTGTCTTTGTATAAAGTCCTAGGTCTCTACATAGTGTGCCTGAAAGAGTGCATATGTAAGGCTTCAGATACACAGCATAAATTGCCTTCTAGAAAAATGGTATTTTATATTACCTCCAGTATTGCACAGAGCATGCCAGATTCCCAAGTCCTTAAAATACAAACTATTATTTAAAAATCTTTGTTTAGTTTTTATGTTATCTTCTTTATAAATACAGTATAAATAGAGCCAGGTATTACAATTATTTAGGTTTTGGTAAGTATACAAAGATATGTTAATATTTTGATATATGGAGGGGGGGTGGTCTGAAATCTACATACTATAATTTTGCCTTTCTGTAGTCTTTTTGGGGAAATGAACCATTCCGGTTAGTTGGGTTTTAATTGCTCTGCATATTCCATTATTTCTATTTTATTAATTAATATTCTAAATATAACCCAGCCTTGCCTATATGGTGCAGAGGTATTCCTTTGAGAGTTAATTATTGGAGTGTGTTGGCAGAGTATTAACTTTAAGGTCAGTGTATGTAATGAGGTTAAGCATATACTGCTGTTAGCTACCCGTAGGTATTTGATTGAACAGCATCTTGGCCATTAGAAGCTACTGAGTAGGTGATATTTTCCCTTTTTCAGATGAGTAGGCTGGAGTTCAGAGAGATTATTTAACTTGCTTAAGATCACACACCTATTATGTAATGAAAGTGAGATGTGAATATATTTTGTCTAACTTGAGTCCTTTCGCTTTCCATTTTTGTCACTTGCTACATTCTGCCCTCTGGGTTGGCCAATCCAGTGCTATTGATTGTTAGTTACCCTTTACTGTTAGCCATGTGTCTGTACCGTACAGACTTCCTTTCTTCTAAACCTAATTTCTTCTCATCTAAATTGAATTGAGAACATAATTGCTAGATTGTTTCAGTGGTCTAGAGAACATGGACTTTGATATCTGCTTTGATGTTTGGGGCTTTTTTATGCTTTTTGACTTTGGACAGCAGTTCCTTGATAAATGAGATGTCACTGTTTTCACTAGTTGGGATCAGTGCTCATACTGAGTTTTTATTGGATCTATTTGAGGAAAATTCAAAAGCTTGTGCTACACAGGTTACCTGGGATAATCCATGCACCACTTAAAGTTATCTCTCAAAATAGGTGCCATTCTGTTAGAATATATTTTACTGTGCTTTTAAGCATGTTTTACTATGTGGCCGAAAGCTTCTTAAGGGAAGAGCTGCCTAATTTTTTTTTTTTTTTAGAAATTCACCAAGTATCCAGGTAAGTGCTTGTAACAGAGACACTCAGCAGAAGTTTAATGTAGCCTTTTTGTAGATTAATACTGTGTACAGGAAAGGATCTTCCACTTGTTCCTATATTTGAATGTGTCACCTCCTGGCTCTGAAGCCTGTCCATATTTGTAAACCCAGCTTATGAGAAACTTACTCTTGTTCTAAAATTAACCATTGTTTTGTCAGTTAACAGATAGCGTGTCTAGCGTTGTGGAAAAGATGCAGAAGCCATGTGGGGATTCTAGGTGGACGGTAAAGCTAGCAGTGGTGTGTAAGGACAGCAGGCGCCCCGTGGCTCACGAGCATTTAAGACGAATAACTTCCCAAATTAGGTTTCCAGGATCGTATTTCTCCCTGAAGTGGCAGGTGGCGCAGGGACTCCTGCTGGCAGGTGGTGGGTACGTCTCCCGGGCAGCTGCTGTCATTGCTGTGGCAGCGCCTCCTGCCCACACCCTTAGCTGAGGACCCAGTCCAAGGAGTTGTTCTTGGGGCGGCTTTTTTCCCCCTCTGTGGCCTCCATTTTCTCTGCTTCTGTTTCCTCTCTGGAATCCCCATCCCTCCCAACCACTCCACTCTCAAGAGACAGTATCCGTAGATATTTTTTCAGCAGTTTCACTAAGAACATTGTCGGTGGCAACCTTAGGTGGCCTGTTCATATGTAATAGCCTTTAGTGGGGATTTTGTCTGTTTAAAATTCATACCATCTACCCTCTCTGTCTTTTGTCTCTCTCTGTCAGGATTTAATAGTCTTCTCCCTAGGTGGCTTCAGTAAATAGCTCTTTACGCAAATCAGGGCCATTCCGTGAATACATTTAAGGAGAGCCATGTCTTCTGCTATTTAGCTTTGTAATGAAACTTGAAGAATTTAAAGATGGGATTGAAATAAATGCATATATAAATGCATATATAGATGGGATTGAAATAAATGCATATATAAATGCATATATAAATGCATATATAGTTGGTATTTCAAATGTATATCTTAATCAGTTTTTATTTATGTAGTAAAATAGATCACCCATAGGTTTTTTTTTTAAAAAATAGAAAATATGTTAGAAATGTAGCTTCTAATTTTTATCATGTATGAAATGGTTATAGTACAGAAAATGCTCATTGTGATTTTCTTCTGTTTATATTTTTTCATACTAAAATGGATAACCTTTCTCTTTGTAACACAGAACCACACATAACTTCTTATATGGAACAACTTTTGATATATGCACAGCTTTCAATTATAACATTAGATGCATATTAATTAATCTAGTACTAGATTTGACTTGTGTAATATTCCTCATTAAGAGAAAATTAATACCCAAATCTGTCTTTCAGGCAGTAACAGAGAAGAATTTTGAAACAAAGGACTTTCGAGCCTCTTTAGAGAATGGTGTTCTGTTGTGTGAGTAAGTATTTAAGGCATTTAAAAGAATAATTCAAAGGCAAAGGTGTGTGTGTGTGTTATGAAGTTTCTTCGCTCCTCTCTCCATGGCTACCATAGTCACAGATATGTTTTCTTGGTAACAAGTGAGATCTGATCCCTGCAAATTGACACCCCCACAGTACTAGGCAGTAAGAAGGAGTTATCAGTCTCTGTATCTAAAGATAGCATTGGTGAAATGTATATTATTTTAAATTAGTAAACAAGAAAGATTCTATTATTGCTCAATGGGCCAGTGGGGATGGGTGGTTGAGGAGAAGGCCTTATTACATTGTTCTAGCTATTGTTTACTGTGATTATTCTGATGTATGGAATTGCCTAGTTTAGAAGTTAATGTAAAACTTTTTTTCTTCGCCAATAAATAATGATGGTTGTAGAACAAAGTTAGGCAGTAGCACATTTTTCTTTTAAGATTTATGTGGAGTCATTACATTACCACAATCAATCTGAGTCATGGGCCATCAATTTAATTAATATTATTGAAAATCACATCCCAAGCTTTGGTTATCATAAGGAAAATGGGCTGGTGCCGTGATTGATGATATGAAGCATGTACTGTGTTTAGTATGATGGTTTGTTCCTCAATGGATGTGTAGTACAGCTAGCCAGGTATGTGACCTTTGGGGGTGGGATGTAAGGATGAAGGTGTGAGGGTACAGGTTGCAGAAGTGAGCAAATAAATTATAAGAACATACTTGAGTACGCACCCACATTTTTGAAAGTACTTAAGTATTTCAATCTAGACACTTACCGCAATAGGTATTTATGGAATGTGACCACAGGGTGCACTGGGAGTATGTGCTTGTACTTAGATGATTTTGATTATCCTTTTAAAGGAAGACTGTTTGCAGCAAAGATCAGGAGTCAGAGGGCTTAGGTTTGATTCTTTGCTCCTGTACGTTTGGACATTTGAGCAAGTGACTTAACATCTGAGCCTTATTCTCACCTGTAAAGTAGATATCAGGGTATCTGATCTGCCTACTATACAGGGTTGCAAAGTTCCATGAGACATATGGAACTTAAAAGGTTTTATAAACCATCAAATTTTGTATAAATACAGATTGTTGCTAGGAAGATGGTGTGTAGATAATAGTCTCTATCATATTAGCTCTGTTGATAGGTGTTCAGACTTGTTTGTCTTTCAGCAGTATTATTCAGTTGAACCTTGTGAAATTGTTGATATTTAACCATCTGTGAGCTACAGAAATGTCAGTTTCATGTGGTTCTAGCTAAGATGTTGTAGGACAGGCATATGAAAAAGGGCCACAAATAAAGTTTAAAGGATATATCTTGATCTCTTGTGTTGTCATATTCAGAATTGTCATTGACAAATAGTGTTTAAACTATTTTTAGTAGGCTGTATGGTCAGCCCAATTTGTCACTGACAGGAAATTACCTTGATTTGAAAACTGTATGATTTAAATGTATTCTAATGTGTTCAGAAGACAGAGGGACAAAAACGGCTTGGAAGGATGCATGTGATCTGAAAACTACCTTTGCTATAAAGTATAGACTATTTAGAGGTTTGTAGCTAAATAGCGTTGATGTCAATTAAAAACCCCACAAGTCAGGATAGGAGTTAGGTGGGTTTATGTAGGAAGTGACCTGTGAGGCACAGAGTTATTTTCAGATATATGAGAGCATATGGCCCAAATAGGTGATCTGTTCATTGAAGTCATTTTGTGGCTATATAGTATGGAACTATTAATGAAAACATTTTTAGGTAGCCTTTCTGAGGGAACACTGTTTCCATAACTAGGTCATTAAACGTACCTGAGAATAACAACCCAGTTTTTTGTTTAAAATGCAATTTATGCACTAGCCTGGGCTCTGAATGATTTAAGGTGATTTCTAAAAACTATATTCAACCTGTTACCAGTGAGAATATTTAGAATAGATGAAAAACTGTTTTAACCACAAGTAGTGCTGTTAGAATAAATATGTAAGTTCTACCTTCATGGTCACAGCAAACATTTGGATGCATGTTTAGAGAGAGATTGTTTTTTTGTTTGTTTGTTTGTTTGTTTGTTTGTTTTTTTAAAGTCACTTTAATGCACAGCTTCCTAAAGCTCATTCTTAAATTGTTTCCTAACTGAAATAATACCAGTTTGGGGTTTTGCGCATTATCAGGTAAGTCTTATCAATCTGTTTAGTACCCAGTGTTTAAATGAATGTTTCCCAAAAGTAGCAAACGTAAACATTAAGCTGTGACAATCAGCAATTGTAGTTTACTGTGGGACACCAAAGTACTGCAAAATGTTTATATTAAAAAAAAAATCTTTCTCTTAACTGTGTATCATATTGTTTATAGCCATTGGTTAATGAAGGTATATCAATTTAAAAGGTATAGTGTTGAGGGAAAGCAAAGTCCAGGTAATTATATTCTGTATAAATCCGTAACTGAAGAAAGCCTACTTGGTTGGTCTATAAGCAGGCATCACTATTTGATCACATCTATCTAAATTATAATACGTATGAGGAAAGCAAAATCAGTTATTCAGAAGCCTGGTATTTTAGACTCAAACTTTTAAATTAATAGTAAATATAGTAAGCTATTGTCTTAGATTATTTTACCCATAAGAAATCTTAAGTTTTAGTTAAAACATGATTAGGATATTTAAAAAATCTGAATTCATCTTCTTACAGAAAAAGGCTGACTTCCATTTGATTCACTGCCAGAAAAATGACCAATTCTTGTGAAATATAGGGTCTGCTTGTTGCCTGTTAAATCTCTCTAGACATCCTACTTAATTACCACCATTAAAAGAATTTTCTTATTGTTTTATCTAGTAATTTAAGCAATCTTTTATCCGTTAGTTATAGTTTATCCTTTTGAACTGGCAATCCAAGCTATCTAAGTGGAGAATTGAGAGAAGTGAGCTTATCACTGTTTTCACCCAGCTGGCAGTGTGCTGACATTTCCAATAGTCTAAACTAGGTATAAACTCTGCATTGAGGTTTCATACAAGATACATATCTGAATAATGAGGATATTATGTCCATTTATTGCCTTTTAATCTGATTGACTATGGAAGTCAATATCTTCTGTTAATTATTTAGTATCATTTAGTTTGATTAACTGTGTGATCTAATGAGTTGAGGGCTAAAGAATACTCTCCCAGTTAAAGTCTGTTATAGTAATTCTTTTACCTTCTACCTTAGACATGTAATCTCTCTTGGCCTTACTGAACAGCGAGATGGAAACAAGATCTAATTTTGTTTTTTTTCTATTTAGTAAAAGGATTGACAAGAGCTTATAAAGTCATTTTGGCTCCTTGTTATAATTTTCTGTGAATTTTATTGTTTTATCTATTAATCTGTCTCCTATCTTCATTGTTTATTAGTGTGTATGAGGTGTACCTTACTATATATTACAAAATATTTGAGGTTTGCTACTACATACATATCCTCAATTCTCTCTTGCTCTGTGGTTCTAGCTGAATTATTTTTTGCTAAACACATTTAGTGGCATGTCCAGCTAGTGATATGAGTTAGTAATTTCACAGTTACTCATCTTATGATAGCAATCTTGGAAATATTCAAATGAAAACATTCTTTATTCTCCTTATGAAGTAACAAGATATGTTCAAAGGTAATCTTATTGGGTGTGTCTCAGTATTGGGTGTGCCAGTCTATACTTCCCATCTCTGGAATAAGTCTATGTCTTTGCTCTTTTCCAAGTCAGCTATGCATCAGAAGTTTATGCCTTTTGAACTCGTGGCTTACATTATTGAGAAAGCTCACCAAGCCTTTTCCATAGCTTGCAGCTTGGAAAGAGTGGAGCAAGATATTTATCTATTGGTTTGAGAAGTACTGTTTCTATTTATATCAGCCATGACTATACTATCTGCCTAAAGTACCATAATATTTTGTTAAAGATATATTTAATAGAAGAAAAAAATATTTAAAAAATACTATTAATTTACTCTGGGGCATTCAGATGATTGTTTTAAGACATCGGACAAGATAGAGAACTTTGCCACTTCTCATTTAGGCCAAGAGAACTCTGTCTTTTGTTAGGGTGGGAGACGTTCACACATTGAGTGGCAGTGACATTCCTGGGCCCTTGTGGCTTCTGTGCTGTGCTCCATGTGTGCCTAGAGGCTCTTGTGTATCAATGAGCTTTTTCTTAGAGATCTTCTGGTTTTGTATTTCCTGAGGACAGTTGCTTCCATACAGCTCTTCAGCTTGCCAGCACTATCTATTGATCCCGATCCATATAGCCATTTGAAATTTAAGTAATAAAAACTATTTTTCTTCACTTAATGTAGTTTAACTTTAAAGTTTCCATATTATTTGATAGCCCAGAAATAGGTAAACATATAGGTAAAAGATGCAAGTGTTCGATTTCATAAAGATAACTTAAAAAGATTAAACTGCTTTTTCTTCTTGGCAGTATTTTGTGGTTGCCATCTGTATGCTCTATTTTTCAGCTTCATGGTAATTTTTTTTTCTTTAATATTACATCTACATATAGCAAAAACATTTTTAAGAATTTGTATCAAATTGAAAGTGAGCTTGGCGAACATCAATTTAAAAATTCACGTCTGTTATGGTAGTCACATTGTACAGACTCATTGCAAATTTTTCAAAAGTTTTTTATATTGTGGCCTCAAACCTGAAGGAAGAAAGTTCACGTATGTTTTGTGAACCTGCATGTACCATCTATACAGGGCTTTCTTATCCTAAATATACATTACTGAAAGGTGAACGTACAGCATTTCAGTGATAGGGCCTCTGAGAAATAGATGAGAATGATGGTCTAAAAATAAAAGGGAGCAATGTATGGTCTAAAAATAAAAGGGAGCTAAATGCATATGATATAAACAATTTATATTAAAGTCGATCAGCAAGAGGGTTATCAAAGTAGGTTTTTGATGTAATGAAGGCTCTCAGGTGAACACACAGAAAACGATGTGTTGGCCATGAAAAGGTGAAAGTTTAGGGATTCTGGTAAGTGCAATGTAAAGTAAATTAAATGAGGAGAATGAATACTGCAAAAAGAACACATATATGATAGTATCATGTAAATTAAAGGTAGAGTGCCTTATGTGAGAGACGATCTATAATTTCTATATACCAACAATCATCAATCAGAAAATTAGATTATATCTAATGAATAAAAGCAATAGTGACAAAGTTTAGAACATTTACTTTAGAGAAACACGTGGGACTTTTATATGTAGAAAATAAAATGGTAAGCTATAAGATTTAAGAAATGGAATGATAAGCTACATTTCCATATAGAATAATAGATGTCAAAATTAATTTATAGTTTTAATCCAATACCCATATAAAATCTAGTCAGATTTTTCTTGGAATTAAAAATTCTCATTCACATGGAATAATAAATGAGGATAAAAAAATGAAACTTTCTGTGGGATGAGCCTAACCCACTATTAAAACACATGATAAAACATGACAAAGCACAGTGTTTAATAATTATGTATTGCCTTATAAATGTACATATTAACGTAATAGCAAGGTCCAGAAATACATTTTTATACATAAAAATTTGTGATGAAAGAAATATGAGAAAATAGAGAAGAAATGAATCATTGAGTTAATTGTATTAGGATAAATAATTGTGCAAGAATTAATTTAAAAACTCATACAAAACTACAGTCTAGATTAAAATAATAAGCTGGAAAATGCAATTGAAGAGTTAGAAAAAACTTTAGAGGCAGTTTATAATTCTAAGCTTTGAAGGAATAGGAAAATAGATTTGAATATATATTCAAATAAGTATATATATGCAAATAACATTCTGAAAATATTATAAGCAAAAATGACTTAAAGATTATCTAGAGTTCAAATAAATTGGTAAAATACACATTTAAAAACCTCAGTAGATAAGTAAGCAAAGGATATTACAATTCACGAATGAAGAAATACTGCTGGAAATAAACAGTAAAATATTAACCTTCATTAGTAAGAAATAATCATGCTAAAACCAGATACTATATTTTTAATTAAAACTAGTAAATAATTTAAAACTTGTTGTGAAATGATGGCTGTATTGTGGAGAAATGATCTATAATATTCTCAGAATGACCAATTGAATATAAACTGGTACAACTCTGAAAAGCAATTTGGCAATACCTGTCAAGTAATTACATGCCATTTTATTTATTAATGTAAACACGTATTTGTCATAAAAATTATAAGACTTGATAATCCTTTTGGGATTTTAAGAAAAGACTACAAAACAAATAAAAAATGTATGAAGCATTTTCATAGTAGGAAATATTAAAAACAACTTACATATGTGAACTGTGATATGTAAAATTGTTGAACATTTTTACATTCCTTAAGAGTGGTGGTTATAAAAGCTGCAGCACTGTGGGAGATCGTGCAGCAGGTAGCTGACAGGCAGAGGAATACTGTCACTGCTATTAAAAATGTGACCAGTTGTATCATGTCTTGCCGTGAGGTAGGCACACGAAGGCTGTATGCTAGTGCAAAGGAAAGTTGATTCACATTGCCAGATTCCTTTTCGAACAAGTATCGAGACCTTCACCTTGATGATTTTACTTCTAGAAATAAAATGTAAGAAACGGTAAATATAGTCAATAAAATCGTAATGTTTACATGATGATAGATAATTACTAGAATTAGTGGGGATGATCACATTGAAAGGTACAAAAATGTCAAATCACTATATTGTACACCTGAAACTGATATAACTAATATAATATTGTATAGCAACTATACTTAAGTAAAAAATAAAGAACGAAATGGTAAGGAGCAGGGATAAAGATACACATTCAAATATGCATTGAAGCATTTTTACAGGGGCAAAATTGGAGAGAACGTAAGTCCAGTTATTAGAGAATGACATATCACTCTCATTTACCTGAAGGGATAGAGAGAAGTTTAGCAACTTTACGTAATAGTTAATGGCAGGACCAGGACAGAAGCCTGAGTCCCCCTGCTTGACGCCGTTTTTTATTGATATGATAGTGGTAAATTTCCTGTTACTCAGCGAGATCCATTAGTGCTATGACTATTGGGGTTACTTGGAATTAGGAACCTGCTGTCAGACTGCTCAAGCTTTGCTAGACTCACTTCAGCATCCTTTGGGCATAACAGCGAGGCCAAATAAGGAAGTCTTGTCTTAATAAAAGGATAATTATAAATTGCATTGGTATTGACTTGTTGCTGTTCCACACATTTTCCCATCATAGCATGTATTGTTAACTATTTGTGTGGTAAGTAATTAAGCAGTATTCAAAATTACTACTGCAGGGTTTCTACAAATTGAACTTATATTAATTTTACTACCAGTCTTAAAATACTGAAGTCATTATAAATATTTATATTGAATTTTTACACTTAAAAAATTTTAATTACATATGCTTATTACTTTACCCAAGGAAATGTGATAATTAACTACTCAATGTTATTTTAAAAATATTATAGCTTATGAATTTAGATGGAGGTAATTAATTTAAAATATTAGTGAGGAATTTACTTAAGATAGCCAGTCCAACTGTTATAGAACATTTTAATGTAAATTCTGGTTCATCCATAGAATGGACTGTCTCAGTCACTAAAATTTATGTTACAGATATATATTATTTCTGTGGACAATATAATAAAATAGAACAGCTTACAGATTTAGAAAAAGATAACCAGTCCAAGTTAATATATCTGATAGAATTTACTCTCTTAATTAACATTTGACAATTAGGAGAGACCATTAAAGTTTGACTATCTGACAACAGAAAAAATAACAGAAGAGAGGTGTCCTTGCTGGGAGAAGCCAAAAACCATTTCTAGCATTTGAATAAAACTAAAAGTAAAGTTTTTCTAAATTTAGGTAAATCACTTACAGAAAAATTTCTTTGAGTCATTCACAGAAAAATTTCTGTATTATAAGTTGGTGGATTTTAGCAAATATTTTTAAAGCACCTAGTAAATGCCAAGTACCCCACTAAGTGCTAGGAGATGCTGTTTAGATTGAAAGAATATTCTTGCACTCGACAGCTTCACTGTCTGGTCGCTGTATGATCCCAGCACAGGGCTCTATCTTTAGTAAACATTCAGATGTTTGTTGAGCGGAGTTTGCATCTAGAAGAAAACTAGGCAAGTTTTCTTGAGTGTTAAATAACAGATAAGACAAAAATCATTGCTCTTTAATTTGAAAGGAAATGTGTAATATCTTTATTATATCTTTAAAAAATTTAGTTACTAATAGGAAAAGTTTGACAACTGTGGAGGTATATAGATTTAAAAAACATAGTTGACAGGAAGATGTTAGAAATATATGTGTAAATGACTAACCTAATAATTCATAGGTTAAAAAGTTTACTCTCAGTGTATTGTGCTCTTTGATGTCAGTCTTTCTGGTACATTTGGAAAATCTTTGGAAATGGGAAGTCCAAAGATGTCCCTACATTTTGTACCTCTGCTGAAGAGCTTTCTGATAAGGGGGAAAGTGAGGTTTGGCATTTGGAACTAGATTTTAGAGACTAACAGACAGCATCAAATTTTAGCTCTGATTAAAACCTTCTATAACTCAGCTAGACATCATACTGAGCTTCATGTATGATTTTCTGAGTGTCATCTCTGATTTATATTTAAAGTCATATCACATTCTACTGGTGACAAGGTTTCTGAACAGAGCCAACTTTTTAGCATCTGTTGTGTAACTCAGCTCCCTTGGAGTGGGTGGGCAGTGTTTTTCGGGTGGGAGTAGAAAAGGAAATAGACAACCACTGGAGGGATGAGCTGAAGGAGAGGGCTGTGGGCCTTATTGGGAGATAACAAAATGACTGTCATTTCCGTTCTGGTTTTAATCTTATTAAAAGAGCAAACCTCTTGTATGTTATCAAAGCATATCACCAGGTTTATGCCATGACCTAAGGGAGGGCTGGGGGGATTAACTATATAATTCTGCATCGGGTTAGAGGGATGGGACATGGAATTACAGGCAGATAAAATGGTCTCTTGTTTGCTCTAGTTCCTTGTGCACATAGGCACCTGGAAGGTTATCATGTTATCTGATTCTTAAATAGAGCCGGTCACCTGAAGTCAATGTTGCTTTTAGGAATATATGTAATTGAAGAACAGTTATTATGCAAAGTTTTGTTTGCAAAAGAGAGTAGTATTTCTCTTGTGTGACACTTGTATTTTATTTGACATACTACTATGCCCTTATTCCCGTAGGAATATTTTATTTGACATACTACTATGCCCTTTAATTTCACAGAAATTTAAATTTTATGAAATCTCTTTTTCTTTTTAGAAGGAATGTCCTACAGGTTCTTTCTTTAATTGTGTATGAAAATAATTATTCATGGTTCATAATTTGATTAGATGTTCAGTATTTGCCCAAACCATATGAGCATTTTCTCTATATTCTAGTGCTTAGAACCAATACCATTTTAACAAC
>NW_011888936.1:58351-71713 GCF_000151845.1 Pteropus vampyrus | reverse complement strand
GCTGGAAATAAACAGTAAAATATTAACCTTCATTAGTAAGAAATAATCATGCTAAAACCAGATACTATATTTTTAATTAAAACTAGTAAATAATTTAAAACTTGTTATGAAATGATGGCTGTATTGTGGAGAAATGATCTATAATATTCTCAATGACCAATTGAATATAAACTGGTACAACTCTGAAAAGCAATTTGGCAATACCTGTCAAGTAATTACATGCCATTTTATTTATTAATGTAAACACGTATTTGTCATAAAAATTATAAGACTTGATAATCCTTTTGGGATTTTAAGAAAAGACTACAAAACAAATAAAAAATGTATGAAGCATTTTCATAGTAGGAAATATTAAAAACAACTTACATATGTGAACTGTGATATGCAAAATTGTTGAACATTTTTACATTCCTTAAGAGTGGTGGTTATAAAAGCTGCAGCACTGTGGGAGATCGTGCAGCAGGTAGCTGACAGGCAGAGGAATACTGTCACTGCTATTAAAAATGTGACCAGTTGTATCATGTCTTGCCGTGAGGTAGGCACACGAAGGCTGTATGCTAGTGCAAAGGCAAGTTGATTCACATTGCCAGATTCCTTTTCGAACAAGTATCGAGACCTTCACCTTGATGATTTTACTTCTAGAAATAAAATGTAAGAAACCGTAAATATAGTCAATAAAATCGTAATGTTTACATGATGATAGATAATTACTAGAATTAGTGGGGATGATCACATTGAAAGGTACAAAAATGTCAAATCACTATATTGTACACCTGAAACTGATATAACTAATATAATATTGTATAGCAACTATACTTAAGTAAAAAATAAAGAACGAAATGGTAAGGAGCAGGGATAAAGATACACATTCAAATATGCATTGAAGCATTTTTACAGGGGCAAAATTGGAGAGAACGTAAGTCCAGTTATTAGAGAATGACATATCACTCTCATTTACCTGAAGGGATAGAGAGAAGTTTAGCAACTTTACGTAATAGTTAATGGCAGGACCAGGACAGAAGCCTGAGTCCCCCTGCTTGACGCCGTTTTTTATTGATATGATAGTGGTAAATTTCCTGTTACTCAGTGAGATCCATTAGTGCTATGACTATTGGGGTTACTTGGAATTAGGAACCTGCTGTCAGACTGCTCAAGCTTTGCTAGACTCACTTCAGCATCCTTTGGGCATAACAGCGAGGCCAAATAAGGAAGTCTTGTCTTAATAAAAGGATAATTATAAATTGCATTGGTATTGACTTGTTGCTGTTCCACACATTTTCCCATCATAGCATGTATTGTTAACTATTTGTGTGGTAAGTAATTAAGCAGTATTCAAAATTACTACTGCAGGGTTTCTACAAATTGAACTTATATTAATTTTACTACCAGTCTTAAAATACTGAAGTCATTATAAATATTTATATTGAATTTTTACACTTAAAAAATTTTAATTACATATGCTTATTACTTTACCCAAGGAAATGTGATAATTAACTACTCAATGTTATTTTAAAAATATTATAGCTTATGAATTTAGATGGAGGTAATTAATTTAAAATATTAGTGAGGAATTTACTTAAGATAGCCAGTCCAACTGTTATAGAACATTTTAATGTAAATTCTGGTTCATCCATAGAATGGACTGTCTCAGTCACTAAAATTTATGTTACAGATATATATTATTTCTGTGGACAATATAATAAAATAGAACAGCTTACAGATTTAGAAAAAGATAACCAGTCCAAGTTAATATATCTGATAGAATTTACTCTCTTAATTAACATTTGACAATTAGGAGAGACCATTAAAGTTTGACTATCTGACAACAGAAAAAATAACAGAAGAGAGGTGTCCTTGCTGGGAGAAGCCAAAAACCATTTCTAGCATTTGAATAAAACTAAAAGTAAAGTTTTTCTAAATTTAGGTAAATCACTTACAGAAAAATTTCTTTGAGTCATTCACAGAAAAATTTCTGTATTATAAGTTGGTGGATTTTAGCAAATATTTTTAAAGCACCTAGTAAATGCCAAGTACCCCACTAAGTGCTAGGAGATGCTGTTTAGATTGAAAGAATATTCTTGCACTCGACAGCTTCACTGTCTGGTCGCTGTATGATCCCAGCACAGGGCTCTATCTTTAGTAAACATTCAGATGTTTGTTGAGCGGAGTTTGCATCTAGAAGAAAACTAGGCAAGTTTTCTTGAGTGTTAAATAACAGATAAGACAAAAATCATTGCTCTTTAATTTGAAAGGAAATGTGTAATATCTTTATTATATCTTTAAAAAATTTAGTTACTAATAGGAAAAGTTTGACAACTGTGGAGGTATATAGATTTAAAAAACATAGTTGACAGGAAGATGTTAGAAATATATGTGTAAATGACTAACCTAATAATTCATAGGTTAAAAAGTTTACTCTCAGTGTATTGTGCTCTTTGATGTCAGTCTTTCTGGTACATTTGGAAAATCTTTGGAAATGGGAAGTCCAAAGATGTCCCTACATTTTGTACCTCTGCTGAAGAGCTTTCTGATAAGGGGGAAAGTGAGGTTTGGCATTTGGAACTAGATTTTAGAGACTAACAGACAGCATCGAATTTTAGCTCTGATTAAAACCTTCTATAACTCAGCTAGACATCATATTGAGCTTCATGTATGATTTTCTGAGTGTCATCTCTGATTTATATTTAAAGTCATATCACATTCTACTGGTGACAAGGTTTCTGAACAGAGCCAACTTTTTAGCATCTGTTGTGTAACTCAGCTCCCTTGGAGTGGGTGGGCAGTGTTTTTCGGGTGGGAGTAGAAAAGGAAATAGACAACCACTGGAGGGATGAGCTGAAGGAGAGGGCTGCGGGCCTTATTACGAGATAACAAAATGACTGTCATTTCCGTTCTGGTTTTAATCTTATTAAAAGAGCAAACCTCTTGTATGTTATCAAAGCATATCACCAGGTTTATGCTATGACCTAAGGGAGGGCTGGGGGGATTAACTATATAATTCTGCATCGGGTTAGAGGGATGGGACATGGAATTACAGGCAGATAAAATGGTCTCTTGTTTGCTCTAGTTCCTTGTGCACATAGGCACCTGGAAGGTTATCATGTTATCTGATTCTTAAATACAGCCGGTCACCTGAAGTCAATGTTGCTTTTAGGAATATGTGTAATTGAAGAACAGTTATTATGCAAAGTTTTGTTCGCAAAAGAGAGTAGTATTTCTCCTGTGTGACACTTGTATTTTATTTGACATACTACTATGCCCTTATTCCTGTAGGAATATTTTATTTGACATACTACTATGCCCTTTAATTTCACAGAAATTTAAATTTTATGAAATCTCTTTCTTTTTAGAAGGAATGTCCTACAGGTTCTTTCTTTAATTGTGTATGAAAATAATTATTCATGGTTCATAATTTGATTAGATGTTCAGTATTTGCCCAAACCATATGAGCATTTTCTCTATATTCTAGTGCTTAGAACCAATACCATTTTAACAACCGACAAAACAGCATTTTCCTCTGTTGACATGACTTTTTAATTTTAAAAAATTTTAAAAATATATTTATTTATTTATTTTTCATGATGACATTGATTAACAAAATCCTATGTTTCAGTGTACACTTTAACAGTAAGACATATATATATTTGCACTGTGTGTTCACCTCCCATAGTTAGATTTCTTTCTGTCACCACATATTTGACTCCCTTTACCCCGTCTACCTTCCTGCTCCCTCATCTCCTCTGGTAACCACTAGTCTATTGTTCATGTCCATGAGTTTCTGTTTGTTTGTCCTGTTCATTTGTTGCTTTTAGTTTTATATCCCACAAGTAAATGATATCATGTGATTTTCAACTTTTTCTGTCTGGCTTATTTCACTTAGCATGATTATCTGGAGACATGACTTTTTAGAGGGTAGTTTGTTGAGTTATCCAGGTTGTGGTTTTTTTCCTTATGGCTATTTCCCTGTTTGTATATGTGCTAGGAGCCTGAGGAGTGAAGGACACCAATCCACTCTGTATGCGTTGCTTCTAAGTAATAGCTCTAGAACTTTCTGATGAGGGAGGAGTCAACTCATTATTGGGAGACAACATTTATCCATGCTGTTTCTTTTACCTCTATCTCTTACTTCCTTTGGCTGACTTAACTGAGAACCCAGCAACTACATTAAAAAAATACTCCTGATATTACTGACACTGTAATAATACAAAATGATAAGTAAACATGTAAATTGAATGATTTGGACAAAGTCCCCAGTGACTCAAATGGGTGGAGGAAGAATGTATGACATTCTTCTTCTAACAAGGACAACTAATGCCACGCGTCCCTGACAATTTATTAGTTGCCCCAGCTCATATTGTTTTTTAATTTTTCTATATCACTAAAAGATTACATTTTAAGATCCAGGTTACTATAGGAAAGTCATTGTTAAGTAATGGTCAACTGCCACGAACTTCTTGATTTATACTCTGTGAGAATTATGTTCATATTAAATACTATTTCAGTTAGTTCTATGTATTGCAGGAATGCCACTGATAATAGAATTTAAGAAATACCTGGTTAATAGGGAACAACTAGAGGAACTAATTTAGAACTCTCTTTCTTATAAACCTGCTCAGTTCTTTTTTACCTCCTCAGCTAGTGACTAAAGAAAAATAAAGAGGCCATGAAGGGAGAAAACCTTTCTTCCTACATGGTTTTCACTGCATAAATAAATTAGGAATCAAGGAGTTAACAGTTTTGGAAATGCTTAAAGTTGAGGGGATTGGTTTTATTATCTATATTAAATTGTCTAAAGACCTTTGTATGAAGAAACTATGAAAACAGAAAACATCTTTTGTTCATCAGACTAAATCTTTATAAGCCATCATTTTGTCATTTTGAATCCTGTTGAACAGCATTCTGAGGGTTATTAAATTCAGACTTTTGTCTTTTTTTATTTTTAGCACATTCAAGTGTATATATAAATCTCTGGAATGCTGAAGGAGTGACATTCCACAAGTGTCAGATTTTATTTTCTGTCGCCCATTGTGGAGACCAGTAAATTAAAAATGTTTGATTTTTAATTTATTCTTTCTCTTTAATTTGCTTTCCTATTAGAGCTCTGTTACAAAATAAAGAATTTTTTTTTTTTTTGGTGGATGGATTATTGAACAGGAAAGTCACTGTTCCAAATTGTTTTCTGGCAATGATTAATGATTCATTAACCAAGATAGCATTAATAGAAAAACATTATTATAGCGTTAAATTTCTATGTAGCCTGGCACTGTATTAGTCAACAACAAAAAATAGAATTCGCAATAATCTAGATTTGGAACCAAAAAGTGTACTCTAGGTTGTAGATATCAAAGCTGTGCTCGTTTTTAGTTTTCTAGAGTATAGAGATATAGATATCTTTGCAAATTGTCATAGCAACTTAATCTTGTTCGACATTAGATTCTGAAGTAACTGTTAGTCTATTTTGGGGAGTTCTGGTACATTTAATTTTTCACCCAGTCATTTTGCTATGGTAACAAACCAATCAGTCATGGACTCAAATGAGTTACCAATAAAAATTAGTTGGCCATTAGAATGAGTTCCACTGTACCCTTTAATTCTGGCAAAATAATATGGTTTTGAAGCTACTTTTTAAAAAAAGGATCGATTTGAGAAACAAATCAATGACAATGTTTAATGGAAAAAGGTATTCTTAGGGCCAAGCACACTAAATTACCATAAAGAGTTTCTTAAACTGGCAACTTGAAACAATGAAATCTTACCTTTCTTTAATAAATGGGAAACTAACTGTTTTTAAGGACATGGCTTTGAATGTGGAAGCGTGTCTATACAGGCCGCTCCCCGTGGTTGGCAGCGCTGTTCTTACTCTCCTCCTTGATGTGTTTTCTTGGTCGTTTACTTTCTGTTGGGCTGTGGGCTGTGAATAACATATTAGGGATGGAATAGTGGCATACATGATTTTTGAGAATATTGAAAAGAACACTAAAACTGATATTGGCAGTCTTGTAATTGCATATCTTATTTCTTTGTTTTCTTTCAGTTTGATTAATAAGCTTAAACCTGGTGTCATTAAGAAGATCAATAGACTGTCCACACCAATAGCAGGTTTGGTAAGTAATAAATTATCTTCAAAACTAGATTTCTTTGTTTTTGAAATGTAAAAAGATGGGCGTAGACAGGTTCTTTTTAATTGAAATTAGGTTTGGGTTTGTTTTGCTCAAGAAACGTATGTTTAGTGATGTCCTTTTCCTGCTTTTAGTTTTTCTCTCTGTGTACCTTCTGCTGGAAAGCTTTTATTTTATTGATTTTTTGTTTTGATTTTTGTGCCCTCAGACTTCATATATTCCCTTTCTTGGCTTAGTTCTTCTGCAGGTTCCATTTGTTTAGGATTACGTTCTTTTGAAGCTCAGCCTGCATACATCGTTTGCTAGCCGACCACAGTGAGGGAAACTGTCGATGTTCACCAGTTGTTATGTTTCTGATACTTCTTGCTTCTGCATTACCCTCACTCAGCACACAGATCTTGGAGTGTGTTTACAAAATACTAAAGACCTGCTTGTCCTTTTGCTTTATGTGATAGGTTTCCTACCAACATCCTGTCTGATATTGGGCAAGTCACTGGCTTCTTTGCCTCAGTTATATCCATAAAATGACTATAGATGATTCTCTAGATTTTTTCAGCCTTGAATTTGGAATTTTGCATGTGAAAAATACTCCACACTGTTTTTATATAAATACTCTGGTGTGTCAAGACACTGGAGAGACCAGTAATAAGGTGGGGCTGTGTCTTCGGAAATAAATAATTTATAATTAAGTACAAATGATGGATAATTTTCGAAATGTTAGCAATATCTGAGAGTCAAGGTTGATGATAGAAGTCAGTTAAAAAAGTTAATTTCACAAAACACTGAAGTTTAAGAGCTAATAATTAGAATCTAAAAAAATATCCTTTTTAAAATAGTTAAGCTGTGCTTATAATACATTCAGGAACCTTCTGTTTGGCCATCATGTGTAGGCAGATATTAAATATATGAAGAATTAAAGGTAGCAGTACCAAAATTTCTGGGTTTGCAGTTGTCATGATGATCTCATCAAAATTTTGACAGGAATGAGTTGGTTACAGTGTTTATTATTAGAAAATATCTGTCTAGCAACGTGAATATAGTGTAATATATGAATATAGTGTAGTAATAGAGCGAGTTGGACAGTATTAAGAAATAAAATTAAAGAAATTTGGTTTTTGAAATTTTTCTAGGAAGAGCATTCAGTTTAATAAACTAAATAGGCTTTGTATGAAAATAACTTTTAAGAAATAACTTCTGTGAAAATTAAAAATTTGAATTATATTGAAAGTACTCTCGATATTTTCAAATGGCTTGAGTTATTCTTAGATTATGCTTAGATTTTAAATAGTCATTTCTTGGATTCATTACATGCATTTTGAATGAAATTAGCCTTTGATCTCAAACACCCTGCATATTTGGAATGCTTGAATTGTGGTGGTTTGTTGTTGTTGGCCACTAGAGTTTTCATTCAATCTTCTGATTCTGTGATGAGATGAAATCACAAATATACTGTATTTTTAAATCCAAAAATATCTCTAAATATTTCTGTATCAAGCATCAGAAATTCTAGCTGGTTTAGATTTTATCTCTAGACACTAAAATAAAATGTATTTCTGGAATATTAAATAGGATAATTTCCCAAACACAGGACAACGAGCATTTTCAGTTGACTGTGGGAGCATTAAGAGTGACCATAGCTGCAGAACTGGGCTAAGCCTAATAGGTTTGAAGTTATCATCATGCCTTATTTGACTCCTTCTTCTGATGCTTGTGGGTTAGGATGGTTATATCAAACCTCAAAAGCCTTAATTTCAAGTGCGAATTAGAGCTCTAGCATCTACTTGGTAGGGTTGTTAATGAATGGTAGAGGATGGAAATGGATGATAGTCTGACACACAGATGTTCAGTGAATGGTCTTTTGTAGTTCACTCATTCTTTTAGCAAATAATTGAGTGCCTACAGGGTCAATAATTTTTCCAGTTTATGGGGATATGTTGGAGGAACAAAGATGGATAAGGACCTTACCTACAAAGTGCTTTCATTCTAGTAGGGGAGCAGGGACCAGGTACATAAATTAACAAATGAACAAGAAAGCACCAGATAATAATGTGATGCAGAGAGTTACGGTAGATGGGGATCTTGTTGGACATCCATGAGCAGTTGTAGGGGTCTATGAAGATTGACCTCCAGGAGTTCCTTGAGGGAGTATGTCAGAAGCCTTAGATTTTGATACTTATAAAAGAAAGATGAAGAAGCTGAGGCAGACTTTTCATATTAGTAATTTTTGTGTTCACAGCGTATAATATAGAGACTGATCATGAGAAGACCAAAGATTTTTTGAATGAACAAATGAATGAACGAGATTTCCATTCTGAAAAATGATATGCTCTAGAATTAGATATTTGATGAGTTAATGTTATAGGTTGAGTTGTGTCTGCATCCACGCCTGCCCCCTCCAAAACAGATGTATATTGAAGTCCTAAACTCCAGTACTTCAGAATGTGAACTTATTTGGGAATAGGGTTATTGTAGATGATGTAACTAGTTAAAATGAGGTCATACTTGAGTAGGGTGAGCTCCTAATCTAATATGACTGATGTTCTTATGAGAAGATGGCCCTGTGAAGACAGATACACACAGGAAGAATGCTATGTGACAACTGAGTTTTGAGTGATGTATCTACAAGCCAAGGGACACCAAAGATTGCCAGCAAACCACCAAGAAGAAAGGAGGAATTCCCCTACAGGTTTCATAGGGCATGGCTTTGTGGACATCTTGATTTTGGACTTCTTGCCTCCAGAACTGTGAGACAATAAACCTCTGTTGTTTTAAGCCACCAAGTTTGTGGTACTTTGTTATGGCAGCCCTGGGAAAGTAATATGGACAGGTAAATGTTTTAGTTAAATTTTGAAGAGATTGTCATGACAGCTGCAAACCCATATGCTTTTTAAAAGAACTTTTTTCTTTTTAAATATAGATTCACAGGAATTTGGAAAAAACAAAACAAAAAAACAAGAACAGTGCTGAGAGGTCCTCTGTGTCCTTCACCCATTTTCTCCAGATGGTAACATCTTGCATAAATATGGTACAATATTAAAACCAGGAAATTGACGTTGGTACATTCAAAGACCTTAATCAGAATTCACCAGTTTTACATGCAGTTAATGTTTTTTTAGTAACAGAGAGGAGAGATGCTTTCAAGCTAAGTGAGATGAGGAGTGTTTTAAGGAATTTTCCAGAGGACTTGCCCATTAATCCAGTGCTCCGCAGAAACATGGCAGCCACATTCCAAGTGATTACTTTCTTCCTGTTGGAAATGGTGTCTCCTAGTTGAGGTTCCCAAGAGAGGAATCTAAACAGATCAGGTGTCATGGGTCACTGACCAGCCTGTGCATGAATTCCTTGAGAAGAGAGTTGTCTTGGCCAAATGGGCTGTGGTCAGGGGTGTTGGTTCCCTTTGGCTAACTCAGTGCAGGTGTATGGGTTGAAGTGGGTTCTGTGAATGAGGTGTTTATGGGGCAGATACGCTGAGTTAAATCAAATACATTAAGAATTACACAATTTCTGTGTACGAGTTTATTAAGCTGAGTGATTATAGTGCTCTGTGCCCTCTTATCCATTACTCCTTCTTATTTTATTTCCTTTAGCTATAACTTTTCTATTTCATGTCAGTGACCATGTATATTTACCTTTGAAGCCGAGATAGTGGATTTACCCTTTGCACATGGACTTGTGTGAAAAACATGGACTGTTCCCTGAGCAATGATGATACAGAAAGAAATGTTTACATAATTTAGGAATATATTGAATGCTCTTCTTGAACTATTCATAATTATATATTTTGGGTGGGGTGGGGTGCGGGAAGGCAGTAACCATGTAACCAAAGAGATGTGGCTTTTCTCACTTGACTGAGTTTTATTTATTTTATAAAGAAATTGATTTCTTCTTATCTTTTCTTAACAAAGTTCTGTTCTTTACAAAGACATGCTTAAAAAAAAAAAAAAATCTAACCCAGGAGTTTGAGTCTTCTAAAAACTTAGCTGCTGTTAAATGTGGGTATGTTCAGATCATTGAAACTCAAAATAAAAACTTTATTTGGGAATAAAAAAGTTCAACTCCAAAACAAAATCCTGAGAAACAGGCAAGATATTCTGATGGTAAAAAGAACCATTGAACCAGAATAGTGTTTACCATCTGATGTATTAGTGTGAGTGAAATACAATATGTGTAGAAAACATTGTGGAAGTTATTAACCCTAACTAAGACTATAGTCATCTTGGACCTTTGCTGGTTTATTTCTATTTAGCTAAAGCAAGGTTTCTTAACCTTGGCTCTAATGTCTATTGACCTTTTGGGCCAGATAATTTTTTGTTGGAGGTGTCTGTCCTGTGCATTATAGAATGTTTAGCAGCATCCCTGGCCTAGCACCGTGCCCCATCCCCCCACTCGGGACAGCTAAAAATATCTCCTGACATTGCCAATGACCCTTATGGGAAAAATCATTCCTGATTGAGAACCACTGAGCTAAAGAATCAAGAAAGTGTCTACAGCCATGCCACCCTGAACAAGCCCGATTCCATCTGATCTTGGAAGTTAAGCAGGGTTGGGCCTGGTTAGTACTTGGATGGGAGACCACCAGGATAACCAGGTGCTGTAGGCGTAAAAAATAAAAAATAAGGGATCGTAAGCTGACAGGGTCCTTGCAATCTGTGAGGTCAACCAAGGGTTGCCTCGCCTAAAAAAATAAATAAAAAAGAATCAAGAAAGTAAACACTATCACTTTATAGGGCTAGTTTTCCAACTGACTATAGAGATTTTATTGATCTACTCATGCTTGCCATTTCAATTTCAATTTCAATTTCCCTTTGAAAAGCAGTGGTATTCCAGGAAACTTGGTTTGACCCATTCATTTGTGTGAATGTTTGTGTCTGTCAGGGGACTCAATAGAAAAATCCTCAGTATATCCACACTTGCATCAAAAATATGGGCTGGATTGGAACATCTTTACCCTAAAGGGTTACTCTTTCAGATTACTTTCAAGAATGGAATGTGTAAAGTTTTGACTGTAGAGGCTGAGAGGATTGTCTTCTCATTCAGGAATGCTGTAAAATTCTGGAGAATGCAGGAAATGCAAAGATACCAGCTAGCTTAAGCTGCTGGATGTGTCACTTTTTCTTGCCTTCATGTTGGCTACTTCAAGAAATAAGGCAAGTTTTGGGATTCTTACTGCCGTTTCTCACAAGGTTGTTAGTGGTTAACGTTCTTGTACCTGTGTAAAATTATTTCTGACTCTTTCATCTTCACTCTCCTATATACTTGGGTGTCAGCACAGTACTGCAATCTAGTCTGTGTCAAGGTCACTGTTAAAACACCTAATTTGTTCCTTTCCAGCAGTAACAGAATATTGACTTGAGGAATTTAAATATTCTTATCCAGGTTTTATCATGTGCTTTTTAAAAACCCACTCTCAGGCGATGACTCTGTTTATCCCCTTTTCTTCCCCAGGGGTAGAGGAGCTGTGGGGGTTGGGAGAAGGGAGGTTTGTGAGACACTGAGCTTGTGAGCTCTTTCTACAAATAAAAACAAATTTAAAAAATAAAATATGAGACCTTAAGATAGTATTTTCAGGGAAAAAAGCCCATATCTGTTTCCTCTGCTTTCCCATCCAAATTGAAGTAATATAAGTACGAATATAATTATTATTTTCATTCAAGGGTGGCGCTTTTCTGGGTCGAAGGCAGGAATAAATTTTGTATGATTAAAGAGAAAATATGCAAGGAATAATAGAATGGGATATAAAATTGGGTTAGCCGCCAGTATCTGCATTTCTTGAAAGAGTGGAGACTGAAAGTTAAACCCAGTGTGGGGCTCAGAGGGAGTATCTCTCTACTTGGTAATAAGCAAGATATTTTTGTGAATATATTTGGATGTTGATGCGTACAAAACAGTGATAACAAGTGACAGAATGGGAAGATAGTCCGTGAAGCTAGTTTAGAATAACCATTTAATGGTAAGATTGATAGTGTTTATTTTCTGTTCTTGAATTTTATTGCTGATTTTGTAGATTCCCTTGAGGAGATTTTCCACCTAGCAAATTTGGGAGAGGTTTTCACAAAGCAGATTCTTTCTGATGTACTCATCCTGTCTCTTTGATTGCTTGGCCAATAAGAGCAGCATTCATACAGAGGTGATTTGGGCTGCCATGATCTCCATCTCCACATGGATAGGGGACAGCATTGACGTCATCTCCTCTCAATGAACTCTTATTTAGTTTTCATCTTCTTGGTTTCCTCACAGTTGATAAATAATGAAAGCTGGATGTTTCCATAAATTACTACGCTCTTTAATTTTTGTTTGTTTCTCACTTATCACTGTATTGGAACAATTTTATATATGTTGGATCAGGCCTTGGTGTTTATTGAGTTAAAAGATACATTTTTTTCTATTCTGTTTCCTAAGGGAGACAGTGAAGTTTAAATGATATCAATAAACTTGATTAAAACTGCTCAGTTGTCATCTCATTGTTAAAACTATGCTAAAGAAATATTTTTATTTCAAAGGGAAGCTAAACCACGGTTACAAGTTGTATAATTTAATTGTGCTTCAAACACTAAAATTTAAATTATTCTTATTTTATGAATTTGTCAATCACATTATTTTCTTTAAAAACCTCAATAACAAAAACAAAGATATAGGTGAGTACTATAGTTTTGCTGTTTTTAATGGCTAGTTTACACTTGTTTAAGAAATTATAGCATAAAATGTAAGCATTTACTAAAAATAAGGCCACTTTATGCATTGAAAATGACATTTTCCATGGTTGTGTTTTAATTTAAATATTTTTTTCTAACATATATTTTACTGGAATTTCTGTGGACCACCATCTATGTTTTGAAATAGTTTGGGGTTATCTAATAATCAGGAGTCTGAGAAAAGAGACTGAATGGGGATGGTGTATTGGCTGTCTTCAAGGTAACAAATATTAGATATTAAATATCTAAATGCTTTAACATACCTCGACATAAATGGCATATAAATAAGTCAATAATAGTTGAGTTATTTATGAAGTATTTTTAGGCGATTTCTTCAAGAGTCTCCTTGCCTCCCTACTTCTCTCCAACTCCCAATTAAAGATAAGTATCACCAAAAGTGAAAGCTTAAAAACTTAGTGTCAGCTTTGAAGTTCTTTCCAATAGCCTCATAATGATGCAGCACTGTCAGTCAGGAAACTCCTGTTTTATTTCTAGCCATTATCTCTTAGTCACAGTTTAGGAGTACTTCCCTGGAGTTCCAGAACTTACTT
>NW_011888936.1:40176-58301 GCF_000151845.1 Pteropus vampyrus | reverse complement strand
AACAGAATATTGACTTGAGGAATTTAAATATTCTTATCCAGGTTTTATCATGTGCTTTTTAAAAACCCACTCTCAGGCGATGACTCTGTTTATCCCCTTTTCTTCCCCAGGGGTAGAGGAGCTGTGGGGGTTGGGAGAAGGGAGGTTTGTGAGACACTGAGCTTGTGAGCTCTTTCTACAAATAAAAACAAATTTAAAAAATAAAATATGAGACCTTAAGATAGTATTTTCAGGGAAAAAAGCCCATTTCTGTTTCCTCTGCTTTCCCATCCAAATTGAAGTAATATAAGTACGAATATAATTATTATTTTCATTCAAGGGTGGCGCTTTTCTGGGTCGAAGGCAGGAATAAATTTTGTATGATTAAAGAGAAAATATGCAAGGAATAATAGAATGGGATATAAAATTGGGTTAGCCGCCAGTATCTGCATTTCTTGAAAGAGTGGAGACTGAAAGTTAAACCCAGTGTGGGGCTCAGAGGGAGTATCTCTCTACTTGGTAATAAGCAAGATATTTTTGTGAATATATTTGGATGTTGATGCGTACAAAACAGTGATAACAAGTGACAGAATGGGAAGATAGTCCGTGAAGCTAGTTTAGAATAACCATTTAATGGTAAGATTGATAGTGTTTATTTTCTGTTCTTGAATTTTATTGCTGATTTTGTAGATTCCCTTGAGGAGATTTTCCACCTAGCAAATTTGGGAGAGGTTTTCACAAAGCAGATTCTTTCTGATGTACTCATCCTGTCTCTTTGATTGCTTGGCCAATAAGAGCAGCATTCATACAGAGGTGATTTGGGCTGCCATGATCTCCATCTCCACATGGATAGGGGACAGCATTGACGTCATCTCCTCTCAATGAACTCTTATTTAGTTTTCATCTTCTTGGTTTCCTCACAGTTGATAAATAATGAAAGCTGGATGTTTCCATAAATTACTACGCTCTTTAATTTTTGTTTGTTTCTCACTTATCACTGTATTGGAACAATTTTATATATGTTGGATCAGGCCTTGGTGTTTATTGAGTTAAAAGATACATTTTTTTCTATTCTGTTTCCTAAGGGAGACAGTGAAGTTTAAATGATATCAATAAACTTGATTAAAACTGCTCAGTTGTCATCTCATTGTTAAAACTATGCTAAAGAAATATTTTTATTTCAAAGGGAAGCTAAACCACGGTTACAAGTTGTATAATTTAATTGTGCTTCAAACACTAAAATTTAAATTATTCTTATTTTATGAATTTGTCAATCACATTATTTTCTTTAAAAACCTCAATAACAAAAACAAAGATATAGGTGAGTACTATAGTTTTGCTGTTTTTAATGGCTAGTTTACACTTGTTTAAGAAATTATAGCATAAAATGTAAGCATTTACTAAAAATAAGGCCACTTTATGCATTGAAAATGACATTTTCCATGGTTGTGTTTTAATTTAAATATTTTTTTCTAACATATATTTTACTGGAATTTCTGTGGACCACCATCTATGTTTTGAAATAGTTTGGGGTTATCTAATAATCAGGAGTCTGAGAAAAGAGACTGAATGGGGATGGTGTATTGGCTGTCTTCAAGGTAACAAATATTAGATATTAAATATCTAAATGCTTTAACATACCTCGACATAAATGGCATATAAATAAGTCAATAATAGTTGAGTTATTTATGAAGTATTTTTAGGCGATTTCTTCAAGAGTCTCCTTGCCTCCCTACTTCTCTCCAACTCCCAATTAAAGATAAGTATCACCAAAAGTGAAAGCTTAAAAACTTAGTGTCAGCTTTGAAGTTCTTTCCAATAGCCTCATAATGATGCAGCACTGTCAGTCAGGAAACTCCTGTTTTATTTCTAGCCATTATCTCTTAGTCACAGTTTAGGAGTACTTCCCTGGAGTTCCAGAACTTACTTGTTTTTAAATCTAAGTTGAACATTATATGCCAACTTTCGGCCTTGAGGGCAATCTTTTTTTAAAACATAATGAATTCGAATTCTTAAAGCAACACTATAATTAACTTGTGGAAATAAAAAGCAGTGATTCAGAGCAGGATCATATCATACATGACAGTTTTATTCAGATACAAAAAAACTTGGCACATCTCTCTTTAGAAACCTTTTCTTATGTAGAAATTAGAAAGGGAAGAAATGAGATTAATAAAAAGTAGAACCCAGGTGTAAGACTGATATGAAGGCATTGGTCACTTGATGGGTTTTAGGCCCATGACTATCCCTCCCTTCCTGAAAATATTTATTGAACACTAACTATATGCCAGGTACTGTTCTAGGAACTTGGGACACACTCACACATAAGGCAGAGAAAGTTCCTTCCTAATGGAGCACAGTCAATAAATCAATCATAAACTGTCAGGTGCCAATAATTACCATGAAGAATATATAATACTTTGCTGGTTACCAGTAATTCCTCTGGAAAAATAAAGTGAATGGGCAGAGAATGATTGAGTGCATGTATGAGAAGTATATCAGAGAAGGTGCTCAGGGACGTCTTATTTCTGGAGTTGATATTTGATTAGGGTGTGAATGAAGTAGGGGAGTGGGAGAATATAGGGGTGAGTAGGAGTTTTCCAGTCAGAAGGAAAAGAGGGGGGATCAAGGCAGGACCCACAAGGAAGACTACCAGTTTGGAACTGAGTGAGGTGAAGATGTAGGCCAATGAGGTTTTGTAAGGCTTCGTGGACTTTGGTGAGTAGATCACATTTTACTCCAAATATCATGAGAAGCCACTGGGGGCTTTTGAGAGAAATTTAATTTCTTGTTAGAGATCATTTGTTGCCTGTGGTAGAGGTTGCACAAATTTGTGAATATATTAAAAACCACTGAATTGTACACTTTAAATGAGTAAATTGTATGGTATATAAATTATATCTCAAAAAAAACTTAAAAATAGAAAAAGATGACCGGTTGGTGTGTGAATGGTAGTATGAAGGACATCAAGAAAAGAAGAAGCAGGAAAGCCAGTTCAAGAACAGTTTCAGTAGTTGTGATGATTAATTTTGTGTTTCAACTTGACTGGACCACGGGGTATCTGGATATTTTGTCAAACATTACTCTGAGTGTGTCTGTGAGGGTGTTTTTGGATGAGATTAACATTTGAATCGGTAGACTGAATAAAGCAGATTTCTCTCCCTAATGTAGTGGGCCTTATCTAATTAGTTAAAGGCTCGGCTAGAAGAAAATGGCTGATTTTTCTGTGAATAAGAGGAAACTACTCTGCCTGATTGAATGAGCTGGGACGATTGTCTTTTCCTGCCTTCCCACTGGAACTGAAATATTGGCCCTTCTTGGCTCTCAAGCCTGCTGGCTTGTGATCTGAAACTCAGAGTATCTCATTGACTGTCCTGGTTCCCAGGCCTCTACACGTGGACTGGAACTGTACCATCAGCTCTCCTGAGTGTCCAGCTAGTAAGTGGGCTTATTGTGGGGCTTCTCAAACTTCATAATCACATAGACTTAGGAACAGTGTTTTACAATTACAGTGAGGGAATCTTTGGATTTTCTTGACATAGAAATGACTAAAAAGTGAGTCAGTCTCATAAAGCAGGGAGTCCCTGGGGCTGGAAAAGCTTGAATAAGATCTGAGGATCGAGACACATCACATATAAAAGGGATTCTATGAAGGGTGGTGGGAGCAGCTGCACTGAAGGAACGTGAATTTTCAGTGAGCTCTCAAGTTTTACTGTGTAGTCTTCCTTCATTAAACATGCATTATTGCCTCATAAAATATGCCTGTTAGTGTCATTATGACATGTTTCTTTAAGCAATTACTTTTTTGTTTGGAACATAGAACATGAATAATTCGAGGACAGAACTTTTTTTCTTTTTTTCCCCACCCTCCACCTCTGGCCACCATCAATCTGTTATCAGACAGAACTTCTTAAGCATCTATTTCAGCATTTTTAAAAAAAGAGCAGGTAAGCTTTATAATTCATTTTTGATGTTAAGTTTGATTTGAATAATATGTGAGATCGTACATTATTTCATGCTGCAGTTTGACAAGGCTTGTTATTGCTTCTGTGTAGTTAATTGTGACCAGTTGATTAAGCATTTGAATAACTAACTAGTCTTTTGCCGGAGCACTCAGCCCTCATTCTTTCGGTGTGCTGCTGCCCTAACTTGCCAGCTCTCAGTTCTACCTCTCTTGGTCTGGTTTTTGCTTCTGCTCTCCCAAGCAGTGCTGGAGAAAAATGAAATCACCAAGCTTTTAGCATAATTATCATGTGTAATCTCCTAGGTCCTTAGTGTCACTTGGCAATTTCTTTCAGGCATTCCTAGTTCATTTCTATTCCTATTTTCATTTGTGACAAAACTTTACTATGCTTCTTGTCAGTCCCTTTGCTATCAGCCAGCAAATAACCAAGCCTTTTTCTTCATGGAGAAATCAGGACCCAAGGAAAACGTAAAAAAACTCCCTAGCTGCATATTTTTTTCTCACAAATAACTACTGAAGTTGCATCTCTGAGAATTTACCTACATATTATAGTCATAAAATGTAGGTGTTGCTTCACAGCTTACATTTATTAGCTAAGCCATAAAATAGGATGAATTCTCCAAAATAATAAAAAAAAACTAGTTGTCAGCTAATCGAAATTGTGATTAAATGGCTTTCTTAATGGAAGCTATAATTAAAATGCAAATTTGGATATATAGTAGTTACTCTGCTGCTTGGGAGTTGCTTTAAGATAATTTTGAATGATCACAATTAATGTGATCACAATTAGCATATCATAAGAATGGAATTCAAGTACTTTTGGTGATGGCCTAATGGTGAGCTCTGTAAGCCCCAGGTGATTCATGTTCACACTAAGGAGAAACAATGCTTTAAGTCATATTTGAAATATTTTTCTTATATTGTACTTTGCCAGAAAACTTATGTGTACAAAGACTCAGATTACCTGGAGGATCTTCTTAGAAGGTGGATTCTGATTCAGCAGGTTTGGGGTGGGGCTGGAGAGTCTGCATTTTTAACAGCTCTCACGTGATTCTGATGCTGATGGTGCGTGGACCACACGTTTAGTAGCAAGAGGCTAGGGCATCTGTCGACTGTGCATCACCATCACTTGGGTGGTGACTCTGCATGCTCCCTCTTGTAATTCTGATATGGCCAACTGGACCATTATTCTAAAGCATGGGTTTAGTTCGATTTCTCTGCGTCAAACAATGGTGACAATCTCTTGATTGCTGACACATGCCTGCTAACTTTTTGATGCTGTCAGTTCTAAAGGCAGAGGAAGGTAGGGAGTTTGGTGCCCTATTATAGATAGAAAAGGAACTGAGGTCACCAACTCTCTGATAAATTGATCTGTACTATCATGTGCTCAGGTTCAGGGCAGTTGTAAAATGTGCTCTCTTTTTGAATTGAAAAATCTTCAAGTAGGCATAGAACGTAGAACCTTACTAGGAATAACAGGCCAATGTGAGCACAGGAAGAGCATTTGGTCTGTTGATGGAGAGCACTTCCAAGTGATGTCATTCTGGAAGCTTCAGTTTAAGGTGTCACTGGCATGGCCTTCAGGTTACATCCCTGAGCACAGCTTCATTGTTTTTCAGAATTAGTTAGGATTTTAATCCTAAAGAACCTATTTTTGTATATTGATAGCTCTGGTCCTATACACTCAGGAAATTTTTGTGTAAGTGGGTCTAACTGGTTTGATCTTATGAACAGACAGTTCCTCATTCAATGTGATATTAAAGTGTCTTAATACAAAGTATTCCATCTGCATGTTGGAAGTCATCACACTTAAAATTTTATTAGTTAAGACACTTTTTTTTAAAGATCCTCCTAGTAAACATGAAAGTGACTTTGGGGAGGGTAAGAGGCTGGGGTAGTGTAGCATACACTTTAATGAGGATTTAGTCTTTTATGTAACAAGATGATTCAGTGTAGAAGAGAAAAATGTAGACCATAATGCTATTTATATAAATTAGACTATATAAATAAATCGACACTTTAAAGGACATTTACATTTTTAAGCCCATTAGAGAATGCACCTTTTGCAATTTATGTAACATATTAGCCATTTTAAGGTGTAACGATTCAGTGGCATTTAGTACATTCACAATGCTCCATCACCAAACATTTCCATCACTCCCAAGTAAAGCCTCTTACCTATTAAGTGGTTTCTCCGCATTTTATCCTACCTCCCAAGCTGGGAAACAACCAATCTGCATTTTTGTCTTTATGGATTTACCTATTGTGGATATCTCATGTAAATGAAGTATGTGACCTTTTGTGTTTAGCTTCTTTTACTTAGTATATTGTTTTGGAGGTTTGTCTATGCTGTAGCATGTATCATTACTACATTCTTTTTTATGGCTGAGTAATATTCCATTGTATGTATATATCACAGTTTACCTGTTAAAGGACATCTTAGCCGTTTTTACCTTTTAACTGTTTTGAATAGTCCTGTCAGTAAGCATGGACAAGCATACCTCGTGTGTTTATCATATGTTCATTACCAGACTACTTCAATAAAGTGAATATCAAAATAAAGCAAGTTGTAGTCTCTGCTGGTAGAGGGTTTTGCCTTCAATTTGTAAAAAATGTGACATCTGTGAAGTACAATAAAGCTAAGTGCAATAAAACAAGGTGTGCCTATACATGTACTTGTTTGAACATCTCTGATTCTTTAGGGTATGTACTTAGAAAGAAGGCATTATTTAATGGAGAAGAATGGGAGTGAGTGAGGTATAGGATGAGGAAAAAAGTAGTAAAATAAAAAAAATGAGGGAGCCCTTATATTCGCTGGTTAGAACTTGTTAAAATACGATTAGTTCAACTCTGGGCCCCTGACACTCTCCGCAACTACTTGCATTCCTAATAAAAGAGCAAGGAAAACTGCCTAGATGACATGGGAACTTGTCACGGCATAAGTGCTTTTGGAAGAATGGGGTGAAAGGCTCTGATAGGGTAAGAGTTACCAAAGACCTATGTTACTTCTGAGTCTAGTATTGGAATATTCGTATTGGCCTCATGTTCTCCTCATAACTCTCTTTTTGAGATTGATAATGGAGTTAGGAGTTAAGACTCCCTAGAAATGTATAATTGTGTGTATGTTTAAAACTGGGAAATTCTGGGAGGAAGTAGAACATTTGGGGCCAGGAAAACGGGAGTGAGAACTGCTCTCCCCACTTTGTCTCCTTTCGGAAATGGAACATCCTAACCCTGGGAGGTAGTAGCTTTGGAAGAAAGGAAACTTGAGTAGGAGATAAGACTATTTGGGTAACAGTGAGAAGGAAGGCTTTTGGATTTGGGATGATCCTTGCTCTATAGTAAATGGCTAATCATCAGTGTCACTCATTTATTCCTTATCCCCCTGGAATTTATGTTCGCTAAGATTCCTCCATTAGATTGTCAAATTCTTGGGCAGTTTTCTTTCATTCTTGCCTCGTTGGAGCTCTTTGTAGCATCTGATTCTCCCTTCTTAAAACTCTCTCTTCCCTTGCTTTTCACAATGCTATTCACTTCTTTTCCTCTGATTTCTCTGATTGCTAGACTTTTCTTTTTCTTTCTTGACTCCTATTGTTTAAACTGCCTCTTAAATATTGGTGTCTGATTGTGAATCCTTCTCTAGCTTTGATTTTCCTAAGAGGGCTCATCTGCATCCTTAATTTCAGCTACTACCAACATGTGCTTGATTTCCCAAACCAAATTTTAAGATCAGATATTATTCATGGGCTCTAAACCCAATGTACTATTAGCTGGACACCTTAATGTGGATAGCTGAAACTTAATATCTCTAAAACAGTTTATTTTTCTACTCCAAGTTAATGACTGTTCTGTATTCTGTGGTGTGTAGGTATTGAAGCCAGCTTCTACCATGGTATCAATGATTTTTACATGATATTTATTCCCTTGTTATTAGTAAATTATATCTAATAAACTAGGTGGTCCAAAAAGATTTCTAGGTGGAGTGTTCAAGTGCTTCCTGGCTTCCTCTTGCTGATTATAGTAAAATGTGAGAGAGTGGAGGATAGAATGGTAAACATGAAGGGCACAGGAATTGCTGATTTTGAAAATTATCAGCCTCCTTGGTCAGTAAATTGTGCTGTAATTGAAAAATGGCTTTCCGGTAAAGATCAAATTCAGAGCAGCGCCAGGAAAAATGTGTTTAAAGATTGAAGCTTAGGGTGTGGCTGTAAAATTCTTTTAGAGATCTTAGAAGAATCTGAAGTGGTGCCTTGGAAGTTTGTCTAGTCAAGCAACAGGGCTTTTAAGAAGCTTAAGGGTGGTGTCCGTCAGCCATCTCTGCAGCCCAAGGTAGAGAAGGGCTTCTTTTGAAGGGATTTGTGGTGTGGCTTTTTTTTTTTTTTTTTTTAATCTAATGGAATGAAGTCCAATACGATTCACAGAAGACTTGAGTATATTTGAGAGAATTTTATTTGCAGAAACATTGTAAATTTAGACTGAAAGAGACAGAGGGCTACAAAACCAAGAGACCTTTAGTTCCCCAAATTTCTATGGGGAGGAAGCAGACTGAGAAAAGTTGACATTGCTGCAAACACAGGCTACTTTTCAAAGGAAATAGAAAAGCAATTTTTAAGGTGAACCAAGAGTCCAGAGGGTAAAGCAAAATCATGAGAAGTCTTCCCTGGCCTCCAATGCTAATGAATGGCTTGCCAATCTATGCCTTTCAGGATTTCAGAATTTCTGTGGCCCAGTGATTCCTGTGGCATTTATTTGTAACTCCACATTTTGAACTGGAGTGTCTCTAGGAGTCAGCCTACACCTGTCCTGCCACTGTATGTTGGATGTGTAGAGGGCAGGTAACTTGTCTTTTTAGTTCACTGGCATTCAAATCAAAAGGAACTGTGCTCAAGGGCCATACTTAGGAAACTAGACCCGAAGCACCTCACGTACACCTGGATCTAACTTAGATGGTGAGATTTCAGACTGTGAGCTCACCTTATAAAGGAATGAGAATTTTCTGTGCCTTAGGAAGGGTTAGTATATTTTGCACGTAGGCAGAACATGAATCATTGGGGCCAGGAAATGAATATGGTCCCCAGTCCCCAAGATGGTCCCCAATAATCATCACCTCCTGCTATTTATGTTCCTGCGGAGTCCTGCTCATGCTGAACAGGGCTGACCTATGCAACTGGCAGGATACTGAGGAAATGATGGAGTGTGACTTCAAAAGCTGGGTCGTAAGACAGTGCAGCTTCCATCGTGCTTTCTCTCATATCATTTGCTCTGTCAAGTAGCCTTATGAAGATGTCTGTTTTGCAAAGGACAGAGGCTTCCTGCCAATAGCCAGCCCTGATTTGCCGGCCATGTAAGTGAGCCACTCCTTGGAAGCCTTCGGAGGACTGCAGCCCCCCACCCCCTTTCCCACCACCATATCCTCCACAACCTGAGAGATCCCCAAGCTCGAACCATCCCACGTAGGCTACCTGCAAATTCTTGGCCTTCAGAAACTGTGTGAAATCATAAATGTCTATTTTTTTAAGCTGCTAAGTTTTGGGATAATTGGCTATGCAGCAGTCGATAACCAGTAGAGGTACTACAGTGGACTAATAAATCTGGGAATCTTTGTGAATTTATGTGGCTTCCTCATCTTGCCTCAGTTGTTAACAACTACTGTTCCTGACTCATTAGTCTCTCTTTAATTTACTCTTGTCTCCTCCACGCTCTCATAATTGATTCAAGGGGTGGAGAAGGGATTGGAGAGAATATAAAAATCTGTCATCCTGCTTTTTCTGTTTGAATGATTTTACTCATAGTCATAGAACAACACACCTACAAGGAACTATTGCAGATATTTAGGGATCATCTTTTTTGTGTGTTTATTTTCGAGAAGCCACTCTTGGTCCTCAGAGTAGGAACTGCAGATGTTTAGAGCAGGCTTTTGACTTGAAGCATTTTATGTAAGTTGGGCTATGAAATATTTGTGTGAAGGGTTAGGCTAGGAGGGGCTGGGCTTCCCTGTCCTTGTGGAGAGAAGTGTGTGCCCTTGATAATGGGTTACAGATCCACAAACTAATCACAAATGAGGAAAATGGGACCGGAAAGGTTAACTATTGTTTCCAAAACCACACAGTTGGTTAGTAGCAGAGCTAACCTGGAGTCCTGGCTACCTGTTCAATGAGATAAGATTTGTTTCAGGTTTGTCCTTTGTTTTTACTTTTACTTATCTTTGCTAGTTTTAAGTGAAAATGATTCTATTAAACAAGGACTAAATGTTTTCCTTTTAATATGTTGAGCTGGGTGTGGCTTCATGATGTTTCACCAGACATGAAAATTTTATAATTCCATATGTCCCCTTAGGCATTTCTCTGCCTAGGTCCTTTGAAATTGCATAAAATAAATTACCAGTGGGCTCAAGTCCAGTAAACATGATTTAGGTTACAATTTTGATCTTAGTACAACCTGTTCCTGCACAGGCCACTGTTTCTTTGTATATGAAGTTTGTCTGTTTTAAACTTGAGCATCATTTAACTGTTTAAAAGATTCTGCTTTTTAATATAAAGGCTTTATTTAAAACTAGAATTTATTCATATTAAATGTATTTTTTTTTCTTTTTCTCCAATGAAATGTAGTCACTTTATATTTTAAGTGGTTTCTTTCTAAATATTTTGGATGGGTTTTGAGGCATGTGTGGCTTTATCTATCCTTATCAATCTGTACATATTCATCAACTGAATGAATGCTATTATGTTTTTATAAAATATGTGAAGAATTATTTTGGCTATCTATTCAATAGTTTTAGTTTAACTTTGTTTTAATGTTTTATAACATTTTAAACATTCAGAACCAAATTGAATTTGTGTGAAGACTTCTTGTGGATTCTTTTTCCTTTTCGGGTGTTATTATACTCTATAGGATTTGGGGTACTGGTACACCAAAACATTTACTCTTGTCTGTGAGCTAGTTTTAGAATCATTAATTTGAATTATTTGGTAATTACAAGTAAAATTGTTTTTAAAAATTATGTGATCTTACCAGCAAAATGATCACTTTGTTCTCCCTAGAATTTTGCCAATATATTATGTCCCTTTTATTCCACATAAAGTTATATTAAACATCTTTCATTGAGCTGTTCAACTTTTTGATTTATAAGTTCCTTTAATCTTTGACCTCTTACTCAAAATGAATCATGGATTTCAGCTACTTACCTCACGCTGCTTTTTATTGATAGTACACTAGAACAACCTCTCACCTCTATAGCTTTTTTTTTTTAATGTCCCTGAGTTTCCTAGCAATCAGTATTGCTTTTCTCTTGCAATACATTTGTTTCCCCTCTTCCTAAATCCCCTCACTCTCTAGGAATCCAAACTGTTGAATTTATTCTATTTATCTTTCTCTTTTTATCATTTTTCTCCCACTTTGCCATACCATCCTGCCTTTTCTCGTGGGGATGAGCTTCTCAGTGTGGGAAAACAGTAAGTTTTTTTGTCCAGGTAGAAAATTATCTTCTGGTCCCTCACAGCCAGCTGTTAGGAAGGAGGTGAGGTTTCGGGGAGGCTCTGAGGCTCCCACTCCAGATGTGTTGCCAGCATGTCTAAGTGGACAGACTTGTGCTGGGAGGCCACTCTCTTGCCTGAAAACCCTAATGAAATGAGGGTAAGGAGTCCACATGGGATCATCACAAGCTCAACCTTATAAAGGGTTTTAAGAGAAGTAAAGGTGGAAGCTCAAGCTAATTCTCACCGAATGTGTGTCTCGGAAATGCACTTGGCTATAAAATAGAATATATTGTAATCAGTGTCTGTGTAGCAGTTCACATGACTGAAAAGCATTGGTTTGTGAATGGATGATTTGGGTTTTGAAATTAGATATGAGGACAGCCTAGATTTTCATTTCTTTGGAAGCAGTCCCTGAGGCAGGTGCAGGGCGTGAGTAACGCGCCACACCTGAACTGTGATTTAGCCAATGAACACTAGGCTTCCCCTGGGTCCTGTAGTACGGTTTCCCTGTCTGTCAGGAGCTGGCTCAGCTACCGAACCCAGATTCCAGGTGTGGTATTCCACAGGCTTTCTGTAATTTGTAATCATAGAAACAGAATGTTCCTCCTCTTATTTCCTCCCTGCCAACAGTTTCTGGGTGGGTGAATGTCAGTAGCTGGAGTTATTTTTAAAGAGAAGAGGTGAGGCTTGTTGTGCAAAGCTGGGAAGAGGGCGTTTGTTTGCAGAGCAGAGCTGACATCAAAGTGTAGATTACTGCTCAGTGGCTAGGCACTTGTCCTCTAACAGGTAATGTTTAACGTGCCAGTCACAAAGATCACAGAAATGGTGTATGGTCGGGCATACGATAGCACCACCGTTTATGTTCTGGAAGACTGAAAGCCTACACATGCCCATGTATTTTTTTTTTTTTTTAAATACATGATTTCGTCGGTCTTGCTGCCTCCTTTTTTGCTTGCTGTAATTGGACTTTGAAGCTTGGAAGTTATATCATAAAATTTTGTGACCTTTGTCTGAGAGAGAGCTCGGCTAAGCAGTCACTTTCCACTTCTTTTCACAGGATAATATAAACGTTTTTTTGAAAGCTTGTGAACAGATTGGATTGAAGGAAGCCCAGCTTTTTCATCCTGGAGATCTACAGGATTTATCAAATCGAGTCACTGTCAAGTAAGTTTCACTGGCTTGTTACATATTTTTTAAACTTAGGGCTTGTAGCTTCAGAGAAAAGAATTCCCGAGAGTTCATGGTTACTGAAAAATCACTCCTCTCTCTGTCTTCCTCTGTTCTCATTTCAAAACAGACTATTTAAAAAATAGCTTAGGGACTGTGACTATGAAGCTGTCTGTAACCGATGACAAGTCAGGGTCTTATTTTAAATCCCCATACTAACTGAAATGGTAATTTATATTTTAATGCTTGTCCAACACAGTCATGTTTGGTTGCTAATGGTGAGGGTAGTCGTCGTACTTATAAAAGCTAATTTAGAAGTCGTATTAGCGTTTACAGAGTAAAAATAATTATTTAAAAATAGTTTTTATATCTTTGGAATTAAGACGTAATTGCTAACATTAAAATGAAAATGGGACACTGATGAGACTTTCTAATTATTTGGAAGGCAGCAGTACCTAAGACCAACGGGTAAAACTAATGACCTTGTCTATTGTGGCCGATTTTAAAAAACAAAACTGTTTTTCACTATTTTAATAGTATGGACGAGAAAGTGAAAATGGAGGGTGGTAAAAACATGTGCACAGGTGTTGCTGTTGGGTTTTAGATGGAAAATGGTGTTCATATGTGACTGATTTCAGGAAATCTGGTTTTAAGCTCTTGTGAGATTCCCCCTCACCCCCTATAAATCTAATTTGCTTTCAGTGACTCAGAATAAACTCATGTTACTAGGTAAATGTGACAGGAAAATGACTTAATTTTGCAATAATGACTACCTCCTTATATAATGGCTCTTAAACCTATTTTTCCCCCCCCAAGGAAGAAAATGGAATAAAATATTTATCTATAGAAATAATATAAATGGAAAAATTAGTTTCTACAAATTCAGACAGAGATTTAGTTTATGGCTTCAGAGATTTATCGTAATAGCTCCAAGTTATGTAAAAACTGAGTGTAAAAATTTAAATATGGCCAGTGTTTTTTTCTAAAGAAAAATAACCCTATAGATACATATGTTTTATAGTACACATTCTCTTTCAGCAGTATAACCTAAAATCTTAAGTAGGGCTTTAATCTTTTAATCATTTAAAAGCCTAACAGTACATATTTTTAAATGAACAAGCCATTTTGAACCTGTGTGCTAGTTCTGTTGAATAAGCATTTCTAAACTATAGAGCAGTGATGTGTGCATGGCAAGGATGCATCTGGCTGTATTTCTCATTACTCGAAATAGTTGAGAGAGCCTAAGTTTCAGCGTCAGAATGGCGTGTTTACTTCCGCACAATGAGAGGTCATGTTCAATTTCTGTGGGAAAATAACTATGGAAAAACTTGTTTTATTTTTCCTAATCGGCATTCTCTCGTAAGACCTGAAGGGCAAAATAATTTTTGACTTGGACAGTCTTTTTCTTAAGTCGTTGCTGTCTATTAAGAATAAATGTCTTTCCCCCTTAAGATCATACTGTTTTGAAACTCCATAGCCGATGTTTGACGAGGCTGAGGACGAGGCAAAACGTGTTTGTTGGTTCCTAGTCCTATGGGTGCTTTGAGCAAAGCTTGCCTGGATCCTGTGTCCTGGAATGTTGGGTCTGAAGTGCTCAGGAAAAATCATATCTGGGCTCAGCTATCAGCAAAAACACTGACAAACCGAAACCGGGAGGTCACGTAGTTACAGCTGTAGTAGGAAGTATGTAGAACAACTTGTTACAGTTGAAACCACAGCACATTAAAGCAAGGTGTGCCGAAGTGGTACTAGCGAGCTCTCCTGAGTGAGAACCCTGATTTTGCTTAAGACCGTGTCCCCTGATAATTCCATCCTGTGGAACTGAAGAGCCCAGGGGTCCACCCTGTGTCAGCTGCAATGGAATTGAGGGGTTTTGAGACATAGGATTCTGGCAAATGGCTTATTTGAAAATATTGGTCCCAGTTCTTATGCTCTGAGCTCGTATTCTTTACAAAAAGGTTTAGAGGAAAGCAAGTGATTGCTTACTGAATAGTAATGTATTTCTTTTTAGTTTTTATTCTTAGATAATGTGGAGACTCCTGTAGGTCAAATCCTGTCCTATCATTATGGTAGATTAAAGGGGTTGGCGTTGGTGAGACTGATGATTCTCACCAGTTTTGTCCCCAAAGGACACTTGGCAATGCCTGGGGACACTTTTGGTTGATATAGGTGGAGTGGGGGTGCTACTGGCTTTAGCGTGTCAGGAATGCTGCTAAGTACAGACAGTCCCCATAACAAAGATGTTTTCAACCCCTAAAATTGGTATACTAAGGTGGAGAAGCCCTGACTTAGAATTCCTTACTTATTTCTAGTCTGCCAGCAGGATAATCATGTGGAAGTCAAGGATACTACTGACTGACAGATTTTTACGATCTGCTAAATTGTAACTTTTTACTGACTAACATATAATAATTTATATATTTCCATGTTTGTATTCATCCACTTAAAAGAGTAGGCCCGCTATAATTCGAGGGTGCAGTTATGTGTGATGTGAGTACTTTGACATTATTTTGTTCATCTGTATACATTAAAATTAGCGAACAATGTGGCAGACTATTTGGTTATTTTAAATGCTTTATCAAAACTCAACTCCCAGGACTGCATTAACAGTTCATAGACTGTTGGTCTTGCTGCAAGTGGAATCTAAGATACGTGTTTGCATGATGTACTGAGAGCAAATAGGGAAGAGCAGTTTATATGTCCATGTTGGCAAACGTGAGGTCTTTTTTGTTAGTGGACAGCAGTGATAAAAACATAAATGTCATATGAAGCCTAGGAGAGTTGTGTGTGGTGAGAATGAATGGCAGGAACAGAAACAATCTATTTAAAGAGCCTTTGCTATGAATAATGTCAACAATCCAGACCCTAACTACAAAACCTTATTTTTCAGCAACTTGAGATTTACAGTTTAATTTATAACAATAACTTTTCACCAGACAGAATTAGGGTACTCTTTATATTTCTGTAATTATATATACTAATATGTGATCTAATTTTCTAACTGAATTATTTTACTTTTCACAGGATGTAGTTTGAATTTTTCCAAGTATGTTTGAATTATTCCATTTATTTTGGGACTGCATATATTTAAAAGTCAGTTGATACTTTAGACTTTGATATTCCTGACTTTAATGGATAGGATCCATCTTTACTACTTTTCTTCCCCAAAGGCTATTAAATCAAATTTGTGACTTTGCCTCCATGAATGGTAGTTTGAACTTGAACTTTTCCTAAGTTGTTTACTAAGATATTTACATCCATATGTTTACTGAGGCCATGAAATTTAGCTTCCATACCAGTGAATAACTGCATTGTTATTATTAACTATATTAAATATTCACACTGAATTCGGAAACATGACACAATCCACAGAGGAGTTGGTGTGACTCCCACATAGCTACGTCTGCATGCTTATGTTTAAGGCCTGTATGAGAGAAGCACAGTGGTCACCACGCCACGAGCACACTGGAGAGCTGCTATAGCAGATGTCATGGTCTTTGTGGTGGCTGCTCATCATTAAGAGGCACAAAGCACTTGCTCGTTGTAGAAAGCAACTCGGCAGAGTAGCCCAGAGGTCCTGAGTTGGAGGAATGGAAGTTGGCAGAAAGGTAGGGTTGAACGTTAAAGGTTTTAATTTCACATGTCTAGCAATTTGACTCAGAAACTAAGTCTTGTATTTAAACCATTGCTCTAACCAATTATATATTGGGACTTTTAAGTTGAGAATTTGACCAGATTATAAACATGTTTTTTCTTTCTGCCCACTTATCATTCCAATCCAGTTTTTAGCACTTCCTTAGATACATTCTGTTCACAATACAATTATAGAATGGCAAAGCTTTTGAACACAATATTTTAGTCATGCAAAGAAAAATTATTTTCTGATATAGAATTACTTTCATTATTTAGGGTATTAATATTTTAGGCTTAAAATGTAACTTTAACTTTTGATATTGACTGAGTTTTTAAAAAGATTGATTTATCAAATGGAGGCTACAGAAATGAGAATCTTTTTTTTTTTTTTAACACATGCTAGTTGCCAAAGGAACAGTAGTTAGAAGCAAAATTAGAGTTAACATATTTCCCTCGTGAAAATAAAGGAGGTTCAGAATGGTATTTTAAGGATTTAATTGTTCTCTAAAGCTTCTAAAAAGGTGCTCGATTTTGTGGCAATACTGTAAAATCATTCCTTAGGAATCCGTTCCCAGATGGCCTTCTTTTAACAGTTTGCCAATTGGGCTTGAGATATGAATGTGTGTATGTGTATTTACTTCAGCTTTTTACATGTAAGTAAAAATGTACCTACTTTTATTTATGTAATTTTTACCTTTCTCTGATTTAAACCTGGTTTTACATTTTCTTCATATCTCTCAAATAAGTTTCTCAACATTTTAATGTTTTTTTTTTTTTTTTTTAAAGGAAAAAGGCAAACTTAATGATATCCAAACTTGGATCTGTAACTTGAGCATGGTGACTTCCACCTGTCAATTCATGTTACTATTTTAGAATGTTCTCTTCCTACTAAGTAATTGGAAGAGAATAAAACAGAAAGGAAGTTTTCTGTACCACACACGTCTCTATGCTATTCAGTCATTCTCTGGTGTAGGTAGGTACGAAAGGGGGCATTAACTCTTTTGGGTTGCCAAAGGCTCTGTTTAAGGCCAATAGTGAAAATCTATGGCCTGTTTTCAAATGTTCTTTAATTGCAAAGTTTGAATATCTAAAAATCTGCTTAGCTGCAGAGAAAAATGGTGGAGTATGAGGCAGGTCTGATGCTGAGGCAATCTATAGAATAACTACAGATTTATCTGGTATTTGCTTCTCTCCATTTCTAGTTCTAAATTTATTTCTCAGATAGATAAACACGTTTCTAGATGCCACCTCTCCTTCCTTAGCTCTTTACTCTCTCAAATCAAAAAAGCCATGAGGCCTGATGCTGTCTTGCCTTGCTGAATGAGTCTTCATGTTATGGACTTTTCCGGCCAGGGTTTCTATCTTCACAAGTAACCCAGCCTATATTCATTGCTCCAAAGAGTCTCTCTTGGCAACTCATCTGATTAGCAATTGTTATGACTCAGTTCACAGGAAGATGATGAGAATTTCCTTCTGCTGACCAGATAGCATTTATTTTATAACAAGATCCTTCAAAGGGTTTAACAAAGTGATAGCTATTTTTTGTAGAAGACATTCTTCTGTCTTTCAGATTATCTGTAGGGATTCTTCTGTCTTTCAAGTTATTATCTATAGGGCTACCTGTGTTGAATTAAACTTTTAGAAATTACATGCACTCTAATATCTGTAGTCCAGTCAATAATTTTTGAGAATTAATATAATGAGAATTGCTAAGCATTGTTTTTCTGAGTTTCATGCTATATTCTGGTCTGATTTAACTGATTATATTTGTGTGAGGGTATACATGTGAGGTGTGTGATTATATCTATTTCCAGAGCTACAGAGTAGAAAATGGCACTTAATTCAGTAAGGGGCAATTTTGGTTTCAGAGAAGTCTTCACTTGTTTGTCATACAAGCAGCGGTATGT
>NW_011888936.1:35386-40126 GCF_000151845.1 Pteropus vampyrus | reverse complement strand
GGGGCATTAACTCTTTTGGGTTGCCAAAGGCTCTGTTTAAGGCCAATAGTGAAAATCTATGGCCTGTTTTCAAATGTTCTTTAATTGCAAAGTTTGAATATCTAAAAATCTGCTTAGCTGCAGAGAAAAATGGTGGAGTATGAGGCAGGTCTGATGCTGAGGCAATCTATAGAATAACTACAGTTTTATCTGGTATTTGCTTCTCTCCATTTCTAGTTCTAAATTTATTTCTCAGATAGATAAACACGTTTCTAGATGCCACCTCTCCTTCCTTAGCTCTTTACTCTCTCAAATCAAAAAAGCCATGAGGCCTGATGCTGTCTTGCCTTGCTGAATGAGTCTTCATGTTATGGACTTTTCCGGCCAGGGTTTCTATCTTCACAAGTAACCCAGCCTATATTCATTGCTCCAAAGAGTCTCTCTTGGCAACTCATCTGATTAGCAATTGTTATGACTCAGTTCACAGGAAGATGATGAGAATTTCCTTCTGCTGACCAGATAGCATTTATTTTATAACAAGATCCTTCAAAGGGTTTAACAAAGTGATAGCTATTTTTTGTAGAAGACATTCTTCTGTCTTTCAGATTATCTGTAGGGATTCTTCTGTCTTTCAAGTTATTATCTATAGGGCTACCTGTGTTGAATTAAACTTTTAGAAATTACATGCACTCTAATATCTGTAGTCCAGTCAATAATTTTTGAGAATTAATATAATGAGAATTGCTAAGCATTGTTTTTCTGAGTTTCATGCTATATTCTGGTCTGATTTAACTGATTATATTTGTGTGAGGGTATACATGTGAGGTGTGTGATTATATCTATTTCCAGAGCTACAGAGTAGAAAATGGCACTTAATTCAGTAAGGGGCAATTTTGGTTTCAGAGAAGTCTTCACTTGTTTGTCATACAAGCAGCGGTATGTACTTAAACAGACATGAATAAGATAAAGCCCTGCCTTAGTGGGGTTCATATTATAATTGAGGAAATGTTCCCATAAATTTACAGTTAGAATGCATTGCGTTAAGATAAATGAACAGATTCTCTGGGAATGTAGAGCTCAACAATCATTTCAACTTTTTAGTCAGGGAACACTTTTAACTGGAAGTGACATTGATTTCTTGCCTGGGCTTTCAAAGCACTTATTACTTTCATCTCCATCTGATTTTTCCCTAGACTTGAAACTATTTGAGAACAAAGATAATACATTATTCCCTTTATCTCCTTAGTTCCTAACTCCGTGTTAAATGTTTATTTGAAGATTAGAATTTATAATTACAAAGATTTCTTGAAAATTTTAAACATGAAAATTAATTTTTTAAACCAGGCTTTAAACATGAGAATTGATTCTTCTTGGCTGAGTTTTCCTATTTTTATTCTCACCTTTCAAAATTGCAAGGAAGTCATTGAAATTTTGGTTTCAATGGTCTTTCACTTATCATTCCAGAACAATGATATCGCATATTACAACATAATTTAAAATTTATACAGTTTAAGAGAATATGTGTTTCCTCTCAATGTGTGAATACTAACCTAAAATTGGAACTTCGGACTATGTGCCTCTTAAAGTTGTTGGTGGAAGTTTTTGGTCCTTATGCAGATATACAGAAGATAAATAATGATAATGTTTAGCTGACATTTGAGGGATATTCCATGCTTACATGAAGTTTTAGAAACATTTACTATTACTAGTTGCTTTTCATTTTGTGAAATAAATCTAAATGTATGTTTAAGACTTGGGTGGGAAAATATGTTGGTTTTATAGGTAGTTGAAATATCTGGTGGAAACTCAAAGACAAGGAATAGAAAGTTTTAAAAGTAGGAACTTATAGTGGAGGTAACTTTTTATGAGGAGTCATTAATTACTTTAATAAAAATTTCTAACAAGTTTACAGTAAAACTTGTTTCTTCTAAAGTCAAGATACCTGCCTTGTGCGTCTGCCTTAGTCTAGCATTAAACACCAAAGTCAAAGCCAAAAAAAAAAAAGTCACAAATTACCTTTGACTTTGGCATGATAAAAACCATTTGAAGAACATGAGCACACAGAAACTTGATTTCTAACCGTTCATTTGGGCTGTTTCTACTGCACCCTGCACTGAGCAGGGTGCAGTAGAAACAGCCCAAATGAACGGTTAGAAATCAGTTACTTTCTCCCAAGATGGAACAGAGTTTCAGTCAATGTACATCAACTGTCATGGGCAGATAAGCATCTTGGATGAGAAGATTTAGGTGTCCCCTGACATAGGTTAAATCCCATCTCATTCAGTCACTTGGTGGTTACTTTTCCTTACGGTGATCGCTTTGCTTTTCAGTGAACAAGATAGATGTTAATTACTGCTCTCTTGGAGTTTAGCAGTAATTAACTGCTAAAAACCCTACCTCACGAGGATACTGTAATGATTACATGAAGTCAGGTGTGTAAAGTGTATGGCGCCAGGCGTATAGTATTGAATTATCGTTGTCATTTTCATAATTCAGCTTTCTCTTCTTTACCCCATGAAGATCTGTCTCCCATAGAAGGATATAAAGGAAAAAAAAAAAAAAGCTGGCTTCTGGCTATTTAAATAATGATGGTTAGTCATAGGCTCTTTATTTTTATAATAATTTAGACCATTTAAACGTCTTTTAATTGGGAGTAGATATTAGATATATTTTTCAGGCATTTGTTTAGTCAGCCTTTTACAATTTATTTATTAGCCTAGCAAAGCATGAAGCCAGAGACCAGACATTTATGTTATTTGTTCTTGCCCCTGTATATGTAGGGCCAAAACAAATTTTTTTGAGACCTTAATTTTTTGTATATTTCCTGAAATATTATAAATATTTTGATTTATATCATTTTCTTTAAAAAGTTGATTATTTCCATATTTTAAAAAAGAGCAAACAAAAACAAAAATTGAAAAACACTTTCATGAAACCACAACCAAATCAGTCTACAACACAAATCTAAATCTAAAACTTTATTATTTCAATTTTTTCCTTCATTGCTATGAAAAGTCTGTCATTTTGGACATGAAGAGGCTACATATATCCTTTAGATAGGCAAGATCAGTCACCAACCAGTCTTTCAAAGGTTTTTGCAGGGCGTACAAGTTATTCCTTTTGGGATAGGGGTTCATAACCTTGACTTTGCTGAACTCAAATGCATGCTGTAGCCATGTTTTACATCGGGCAGAGGACTTAGTGGCTCCTTTTGGGTGTCCCCCATCTGTTTTGTCCATCAAAAGTCTTTTAAATAATATTATCAATGTTTGTGGTTTTTACCCTGGACACTAAAAAATTATAGCGATAGGCACAGTTAAGTCAAAGGCTTGCTTATTTAGTTCCAACATGCTTTGACATAACATTACAACTTGTTTTTTTTTTTTCTTTTAAAAAGAGGCTATTAAATTAAATAGAATATGTATAAAAGTTTACCCACTAATTATTGATTATTTTTCAGAGTTTAGGTTAATGAAGTAGCCCCTTTTTAGGAGTAATTGCCCTGGTATAATTTCTGTCATTTTGAGCAGCAATTCTAGGTGAAATTGGCTGCTGATTGACTTGGTCTCCATTTCTCAGTGACATATACTTTTCTGAGTATCTACTGAACTGGGAAGCAGGGCGATGTGTCATTACTTTTTTTTTTTTCTTTTAAAAAGCTTAATACCATTGCTTCAGACACCACTGACCAAATGTGCACATAAAAACATGTTCTAAAAGTATTAGTGAAAAATCATTAATATTACATAAACAAGTAAAGTTACCATATAAATAAACCACATTAATATTATTCTTAAATGTAAATGATAGTGCAATAAAATTCCATTAAAAAGTAGATTAAAAACATGCTTTCAACACAGTTCAGGTAAGCCAGTTTTTCTTAAGTTAATAAAGGAAAATATTTGGGGATCTAGTCAGCCAGGAGAAGCAGCTGCTTTAAATTAAGTCCTTTTTCCATTAGCCACTATCAATTTAAAGAGGGTTTGTTCTGTACTTTGAGCAATTTGGGGGAGAAATCCCTAAATAAATATCAAATATCACTGTTAATACATTTCTCTATTTCATTACATTATAATAGTATTGATAGCTGCTAGAGTTTTTGGAAAGGCTTTTGTTCTACAGTTTTTCTTTTCAATGTACTGAGATTTGAAAATAATCTTCAGAAGAATCAGTATATCTGGGTAAACAATTTGGCTAACATGTTACTAGATTTCTTTTGGCTTAATATTAAGAATGAAAAATCTCTACTAGGTAGTTACTGTCTCAGGCTTTATTTTGTTTATAATACTGTGTATTCACCTATAAAATATCCAATAGAGTGTGTGCATGCACACACACACACTCATTAAATAAGAACATATGTGAAAATTTGTGTAAGGCTTCAAAAAATGAGGCACCCATTTGAAGGGCCCTCGGGTCTTTGGTCATTTTGGTGAAGAACTCATTTCACCAAAGTGGCTTGGTCCATGTCTTAGAGAAGAAATAGGAATAATATGGGTGTCCAGAGCATGCCTTTCCCAGATTATTAAGAAATAGAGCTCTACATCCTTTCTCGCATTTTCCATTCTCCTTTTCATTCTACTTACAAGGAAAAGGCAGAAAAACTTCTTATTAAAGACTCTGACATCCATCGATATAGGCCTTGGGCTGCTGGAGCCAGATTACTGCTTCTAGGGTAGAGAGAAGCAGCGCAATCCTGATAGGCTGGGTGATGGGGGCGGGGGATGTGAGGCTTAGCCTAGGAGTATTGAGTCCTCTCAC
>NW_011888936.1:0-35336 GCF_000151845.1 Pteropus vampyrus | reverse complement strand
AGTAGATTAAAAACATGCTTTCAACACAGTTCAGGTAAGCCAGTTTTTCTTAAGTTAATAAAGGAAAATATTTGGGGATCTAGTCAGCCAGGAGAAGCAGCTGCTTTAAATTAAGTCCTTTTTCCATTAGCCACTATCAATTTAAAGAGGGTTTGTTCTGTACTTTGAGCAATTTGGGGGAGAAATCCCTAAATAAATATCAAATATCACTGTTAATACATTTCTCTATTTCATTACATTATAATAGTATTGATAGCTGCTAGAGTTTTTGGAAAGGCTTTTGTTCTACAGTTTTTCTTTTCAATGTACTGAGATTTGAAAATAATCTTCAGAAGAATCAGTATATCTGGGTAAACAATTTGGCTAACATGTTACTAGATTTCTTTTGGCTTAATATTAAGAATGAAAAATCTCTACTAGGTAGTTACTGTCTCAGGCTTTATTTTGTTTATAATACTGTGTATTCACCTATAAAATATCCAATAGAGTGTGTGCATGCACACACACACACTCATTAAATAAGAACATATGTGAAAATTTGTGTAAGGCTTCAAAAAATGAGGCACCCATTTGAAGGGCCCTCGGGTCTTTGGTCATTTTGGTGAAGAACTCATTTCACCAAAGTGGCTTGGTCCATGTCTTAGAGAAGAAATAGGAATAATATGGGTGTCCAGAGCATGCCTTTCCCAGATTATTAAGAAATAGAGCTCTACATCCTTTCTCGCATTTTCCATTCTCCTTTTCATTCTACTTACAAGGAAAAGGCAGAAAAACTTCTTATTAAAGACTCTGACATCCATCGATATAGGCCTTGGGCTGCTGGAGCCAGATTACTGCTTCTAGGGTAGAGAGAAGCAGCGCAATCCTGATAGGCTGGGTGATGGGGGCGGGGGATGTGAGGCTTAGCCTAGGAGTATTGAGTCCTCTCACTCTGTAGACCTTTTATCTTGTGGCTTATTGACCGCATCCATTGGATAGTTAACATTCGCTGCGTAAAGATCCTGAAACCTGGATATGTAGACAAAAAGCAATCCCTAATTCTTTCCTACCTCCTTCTTAATACCAAAAGTGGAAAAGATGGAAAGCTTTCTTGAATCATAATTGTTTGCTTTTATGTCTTAAGGAGCATCAGGATATTCATGGTTTACAACTGTAAAGAAATGCTGGATTTGGAATGATGAATAGCACTAAGTGAGGAAATCACTGTACTAGAGTGTACAGATTAACTCAGAAGTATTCCTATCACTGCTGTTCCATTAGGTTTAGACAAACTGGATGATAAAAGCTCTCAGTAACTGTCAGGTGTCCAGTTATTCCTAACCTAGTAACAGGCCAGCTAGGTTATTTTCATTTTTGCTTCAGATACGTGAGGTATAAAGAGTCAGAAGGGTAACTTGCTTGGCTATATGACCTTGGGCAAATAATGGAGCTATGATTTTAATTCAGAGGGTATTTTAGCCTACAAACCTTGAGTTCCTTCTGTTGTATTGTCCAAACAAACTGAAACAGCCTTTAACAATGTGCTGATCTGCTTTCTAGTGCCGTGTGCCTGAAATTGTCATGAGTAACTTTTTAAGCAGGCCAGCTGTACCCCAAATGGGTTTGTGTACATGATTCATGTTACCTCACTTGATATGCGGCAACTATTTTTGCATTATGATTTTAAAGGCTTTTTCCCCTAGTGTGTGAGCTAAGTAACTTTAAATGGACGTACTACTACAACATGCCTTCAAATTTAAGATCAGTGATTATGAGACCTCCCTCCTAGTTTTAGGAATGTGAAATGAACATAGGTGCCTAAGAATAGAAATATGCTACATGTGTGGTCTGTTAACACTGGCTAGTTGAGAAATAATAGAATACAGTATTTGGATTTTATTGACAAGTACACACATTCCTTGATAGGTTTTATGATTGTTGTGCAGATATTTATAAATGTTCAATTATAGTTGCCATGATAACGGAACATTCCATTAAAGGCCGAGGATTGTAAAACCTCACTGATCGGAATTGCTCAGAACCATACCACCACACTTTGACCTTTGTAGAACTGGCCTGGAACCTATCCTTAAAGATAGAACTGGTAAATACATTTTATGTAGAATAATTACTTGCTTACCAGTTTTTGATGCTTTATTTTACTTAATATTGTGAAAACCAAGCTGAACCATGATTCTCTCCTCAAAACATCTTTGTCTGGGAATAACTACTTAAAAATTTTTTAAATGGAATGTTTTTCTTTTAGTTTAGGTCATTGCATATTAAATTCCATACAGAGACTTAGTGATAATTTGAAGTCCTGTTTAAAGCCCAAACTGTAAGCAAAAAAGATAAATTACAGTTATGTCACCTAGTATATTAAAGAAGAAAAATTAATTCAGTGCATTGCCCAAAGGCGTGCTATCCATGTGGCCATTGGAGGGTTCAAAACAGGTGGTAAGCGTAGAGCATCAAGTGTAACAATAAATAGCACAGTCTAATTCCAGTAAGATGAAACTCCTCTTTCATTGCAGAAAAGAGAGTGGGGATCAGATAGTGACTCAGAAAAGCAAAGTCCAAGAAATGACTCAAGCACAGAAACATTTTAAGAATTCCTTTACCAAGACTTACAATAAATAGAGCGATCATTTCTTCTCTTACCAAGTCATCAGAAATTATTTTTTGCTAGTGGTTAAACATAAACCACCAGGAATGATTGCCTTTCATTAATTGGAAGAAATATTAAATTTATGAATGTGTTGTTTTAGAGTACCAAAGACAAATAAAACTAATAGTAGTCCAAGATATGGATATAGCAGAATATAAGTGAGGACAATTCTCTTTTAAATAATCAGTGGAATGGGTTAGATGCAATAATAGAAAACACTTATTTTAAGGCTCTTAGATATGTAAAGGGAAGAAAAGTATTGCTCTTGAGTAAGAATGGAATAGAATGGAAAGAAAATAATGCTTGAATGCTTTGCTTAACTCCTTGTATAATATAACCACTTTATAAGATACGGCGTTTGCCTGAGTTTACAGATATGGAAACTAAAAAGCTCAGTGACTTGCTCAAGGGCACATGTGTAGTGCAGGTGGAAACCCTTACTATGACTCCAGAACCAATGTTGTTTTCATTATAAAATTCTGCCTCTAAGTGTGTCCTGATGAAAGATAGCAAGATTGAATTTTGACATGTACCTGTGTATCTGTCAGACATGAACTCCATGAAATTGGTTGTGTAGGAAGGAACTTCTGGAGATACAAAGGATTTTGTAATTTTTAGAAGCTATGGTGAGAAATTACCCAAACTTTGAGAATTAAAATACTTTAAACAAGTGCTTTTCAAATGTCAATGTGCACACAAAACTCCTTAGATTTGGTTCAAATGCAGATTGTGATTCGTTAGGTCTGAGCGGGGCTGGGATTCTGTATTCCTGGCAAGCTCCCTAGGTCTGGCCAATGAGGACCACACTCTTTGTAACAAGGATTTAGGTAATAAACAATAGTGATCACACTGGAGAGAAAGTTTAACAGAGGTATTGGGGGAGATGTAAGACTTGAGCGTGGATCTAAAAGATGACTAGGATTTGAGTGAGAGATGGCAGATTTCTGCAAGATTGGCAAGTCCAAAGGCACAGAGGCAAACATATTAGAGAGCCTTCTAGAGGTAAAGCAAAGAATAAAGTTAAGATATCCACTTTTGAGGCCTACATTTTGGGGGGTGTTAAAGAGGAAGCATAAGACACGAGCCTTTAGTCTAGTTTGGCATATTGGAGGCAGGATGATAGGTAGGTTGAGACCAGCTTGGATGGTACCTTGAGTATCCTGGCTAGGGAGTTTAAATGTTGTTGCTGAATGAGAACTAGGTTGGAGAGTGGAAGGACGTTAGGAAATCATTGCAGTTCATGGGTGTTTGGATAAGAAAGCCAACTGCTGGAAGCAGTGAAAATGTCAGAGATATTTGAAGTAGGACATGATAGGGGTTGATTAGAGTGAAGGAGCAAGAAGAATCAGCTCTTGCGTTTGTGCAGCCACTCGCAGAAACAGGAAAGACAACCAATGTGGGGGCAAGATGGAAATGAAGTTTTAACACTGAATGAAGTGTGTCAGATGTGACAATAAAGCATCCAAATGGAAATGTAGGAGTCGTCAGTGTTATTTGCTCAGAAATTATACCTGGGTATGTAGGCTTGAGAGTCATCTGTGAAGAGATAATAGGCATTTGATGGAAAAGGAAGCCCAGCTCTGAGAAAGTGAGGGTGGAGAGAGAGGTATAGGTGGCTAAGGGCTCAGTCTTCGCTTCCCTTCCTCTCCTTCTCAGTTGTCCATGTAAAGTGTGCATCTGTTTCTGACGTTCTGTTCCATTGATCTATATACCTAAACTTCTGCTGGTACTGCATACTGTCTTGATAACCATAGCTTTGAAAATTATCTTTAATTCTTCATTTAAAGTGAGATAAAAATTCCCTCGTTCTGTAGAAGTTCAAATTCCGTTTTGTGTAGTGCCTTCTGGAAATGTTAGGCCCGATTCCTTTTTCTAGGAACTACTATGCTCTGGAATGACTGGCAGTGGGAATGTCATCTCTTCAAGGAAACACCATGGACTTGTCTTCTGGACCATGCTGGATATTCAAATCAGTTTAGAGAATCCAACATCCCTGTATGTCCTAGTGTTGGGGCCCTTGCATCGTAAATACCACTGCGTAGTATCCACAATCTGGGCCAGGGTTGGCCATACCCAACCCCACTCATTTGCTTTGTGGGAGCTGCTGCTTGTTTCTTTCTTGTCATCTTTTAAATCTAAACTCTGCATCTTTTGTAAACGACTATTCAGACAGGAATACATATAATAACCCCCCCCCACCCCCCCGCCCACACACACACAGAACAGATAATTCCAGGTGCATTTCTTCCAGATTCCTACAGCAAAATGTACTTATCTTCCTGTTTTTCCCACCATCTCTGCAAACCCTACTCTGAAATGGCACTGAAAACAAACCCACGGAGCCAGCAAAATGACATATCTGATTCAGCCTAACACAGTTTTATAACAAAATATTGCTTTCACTTCTATTCATCAAGATTAGAAAAATAACACTATTTTAGGGCATGTGTATCACAGAGAATTTGATGTGAATGAATGAGTTTAACAAACATTTTTTGAGCTTCTATGTGCCTGGCACTGTTCTAGGCATTGGGGATTCAGTTTTGTGGTGAAAAGGACAGTCTCGCCATCCTTAGTTATGTATTCTAATAGGAAGGACGATAATGAGTAAACATATAATATGAGGATGATGACACAATAAAGCAGGGTGTAGAAAGAGTATGTCAGAAAGGGTCTTTTGGATATCATATTTTAAGCATATTTTTAGATAAAATTTTATGTTCAGTAGATTTTAAAACTAGCTGTTGGGATTAATGATATATTCTATTAGAATCATAGAGTTTTGATAAACATATTTTAAAAATGTTCACTGATTTGAAGTTTTAGTGTACTTTAAAGTTGAGTCAGAAAAGAGGCACGTTAGCTTCTGAATGTTGGGGTGCATTTGTGCATGTACACATGAGACTTTCCCTCCTCTGCGCCTGTACCCCATCTGTCAGGCTGCCGCTGGCTGGCAGGGCTCTGGTCTTTGCATTTAGAAATCGCCCTCACAAATGAATTGAGGGTTCAGTTTTTATTTTTCTCTTAAAGTTTCTACATGGCTTGAGTTTAAGGAAGCTTGCTTTGATCCCATGATTAAATGTTTATGGTATTTTGACTCTTGATTTTCATGAAAAGATTAAGTATTTTGTCTGTTACTCTCCTGAGTACTTGAACCCTGCATTCTCCCTCATGGCTCCCACTAACCCACCATGTCAAATCCAAGCACACTTCAGACTTTTATGAAATTCTGCTGACTAATCACTTGTTGCTTATCTACCTGCATTTTTATATCCCTTCCATACGAGCTTTGCAAACCAGTTAGGCCACCTTCTCTTTTTTGCCTCCTTGGACAGCCATTTTTGCAGGCCAGGCTACATCTTGCTTCATACAAGAAATTGTCTCACTCAGGAATCCCCCTCTCACTAAGAGTGGACGCCAAATGTCTGGCTACTGACTTAGTTCAGCCAATATTGACTTTGTGATCTTTGGCCAGTTCCCTTATTCCCTTTGTCCTTTTGTTTCTTTACCTGTAAAATGAAGGACAACGCTAGTACCTATTGCATAGGAACCATTGTGAGGATTAAATGAGCTGTTAGAGGTAAGGCGCTTACACACCTGACACATATCAAATATTCCATATACGTTAGCTATTTTATTAATTACTATTGATACATGTTTATAAAATTTTAGACTACTGTGTGTTTTATGAACTTTGTGGTCTGTACATTCTACATGACAACTTATTTCCTACTTCATTTTTTCACCTTTATGGTAGATTTTTAAACTAGTATATCCAGGGCTAAATTGAATGATAATAATACTTGGTGAATGATGATTGGGTAAGAGCATGAGCACTACTGAGGGAGCAAACACTATGTAGGGCTGGTTCTTATTTGCATGAAATATATGAGAGGAGGGGAAGGATTGAACATGCTAAGAGAAGATACCAATGAGATGCTGCTTTTCTTCCTTTACTCTCTTAGATATGGATTGACTTATGAATTTCCTCATGCTAATCTTTTTTTTTTTTTTTTTTACTGTGGTAAGAATGCTTAACATGAGAGCTACCTTATTGATTAATTCTTAACTGCACAGTACAGTGTTGGCTATAAATGTAACATTGTACCAGCAGATCTCTAGAACTGAAACTATGTACCTGCCAACCAGCAACTCCTCTTTCCCCTTCTCCTCCAGCCCCTGGAAACTACCACTCTATTGTCTGTCTCTATGAGTTTGACTATTTTAAGTACCTGATTTAAGTGGAATCATGCAGTATTTATTTGTCTTTCCGTGACAGGTTTATTTCACTTAGTATAGTGTTTCCCAGAGTCACCCATGTTGTTGAGTATGCCGAGATGCCAATGCTGGGTATATACCCGAAAGAACTAAAATCAGGATCTGCATGTCCACGTTCTTTGAAGTGTTATTTACAGTAGCCAAGATATGGAAACAACCTAAATGTCTATCGATGGACGAATGGATAAAGAGAATGTGGCATATACATGCAATGGTTACTCATAGTAAGATTAAGATTACTCATAGTAATCTTAAGTCTGTGTGTTTATCTGAGTTTAAATCCTTAGTCTCATATTTTCAGTAATATCTTACTTGAGAAGATGTGGGTAGAAATGACTTTGTGGTTAAAAATGTGTCTGAATCTGAAGAAAGGATTGTAAAGATGTTTTTGTTAAATGAACTAAGCAGTATGATTTTATCCTTGGGAGAACAAGGCAGAAGGGAAAATAAATCCCTTTTGTCCATGTGAGTAGAAAGATAAGAGAGAAAGAATAGCATATGTGGAGGAAGGAGAGATGTGGAAGAGGGACTAGTGGCTCCCTTTCCCAGGTGACATTCCTATAGACCGAATCTGTGCAACATACAATAATAGGGAAGGAAGGCTCTTTAGTTTTTTTTGCTTCCTTCTCTTTTGTTCTTTGATACTTAGAAATGAAGAAGCATATGTCAATTAAATCTAAATCTTGGGAAATGGAAGACTATAGATTTAAGGATAACTGATGATCTCCCCGTAATCTTTGGATAGTTTAGAAACTGTAACAATTATAAACATTTGGATTTATTTTATATAAACAGATAATGTTCAACAGTGTTCTTATAATGAAAAAGATGAAAGCAAAAATGTTTGTTTCTGCATCCTAAATATGAAGTACATAAAATTGAATAGCCTACTAGCAATTTATTCTTGCTTTAATTCTAGTCTCTTATTAGGAATGATTTGATTTACTATTTCCTTTAAGACTTTAAGTGGGTAATTTGTCCTCTTAATTTTAGTAACTGTTGTGTTAAAGAAAACTATAGGAGTAGGAAGGACATTATCTCACAAGAAGTTAGCAACAAATTATCTTTTCTAAAGGTCTCAAGTCTTAATGAAAACATTCATAAGACAATGAGAATTGTGGAAGAGAAGAACTTATCTTAAATAAACTTTTGAACTTCTAAATGTTCATTTTCCACACAAATGTTCATGATTCTCTCCCTCCACCCTCAATCCTAAATAAATAGTTTGACAGTCTGGTGTTTGATCTCTTTCTTGTATTCTATTGAAACTTTAAGAAGAAATTTGAAAACTTATTTTTTATTATGTCTGTGAATTTATTTGAAACTTATTTTTTATTATGTCTGAGAATTGCTTTTAGGGAATGATTTTGATAACTTACCAATTTTCTGCTACCAATTACTTCTAGTTGTTATTCTAAAGGAATTTTTAATTTCTTAAGACTCTTAAAAATTAACATAGTTTCATGAGATAAATATTGTGTTGAAAAAGTTGTCAGCTTTTAACTCTGGAGCACGTCATCCCACAATTATAATCAAGGTAATAGATGGAACGTCTATTTATATTTGTCCAGACTGCTTAGCCATATCATACAGTTGATGTGAATGCTCACTGTTTTATTTGGACTTACTTGAGAGGCTCTCTAGGGAGACTCATAAAACTCTTATGTTGCCTTACATATTAATTTTAAAATTGTAGTAGGGATATTTAATTTGAGAAACATACTTTTAGGGAATATTCCTTTGTAAGACTTAAAAATCAGAACATCAGCACTAGAAGGTACTAAAGAGAATCTCATTCAATGCAGTCCTTTCACAGAAGAGGTCAGGTGGCTACTGCAAGGCGACTCAGTGCGCTAAGACAGGTGTCCTAACTCCAGTCCCACCTCCTGGTTTGGGTGTAGTTATTTCCACTCTATCTTACTGCCAGCTCAACCAGAGCAGCAAAAGACTTAATGAGATTAAAATTTCATTTTACCTAGCTTTAACCTAATTCCTTATTTCAATGAGTGATGTCTACAGTATGGTTACTTTAGCCACATTTTAATTTATTCTTTCAGATTTAGTAAATAAGGGCTGGACTAAAATTTTGAAGGCTTTAATATGACCAGAATATGTTCACATTATATAATAACTTTTAGAATAGATAGATGAAAGTTTATCAATGGCAATTTAATTTGTCTGTGCAGCTATTGTACATTTTTCTTTAACCATGCTTTGTACCTGTTTTCAGCAAGGTGACCTGTTTTAGCACCTTATGACTATTTATATGGAAGAACTATTTTTATGGAAGAAATTTTAGATTATAACTTTGTGTGTAGAATTTTCTAATAATGTGGCCTTAGATTCATGTTCATTTAATCTTTCACCACATTCAGATGAATTAGTATGCTACTTAATTCAGATTTTCTGTTTAATGGGCAAAAACAAATTAGAAATTAGGCAATACAGAAATATGTCTAGGTTCAGCTTCTCGCTAGTTACTCTTCTTCAGAGGTGTAAAACAAGGGTTCATGATATGAAGAAATTATAAGATGACTGCAACAAAATTAACTTATTATAACCTTTTGAATAGCATTCATTTAAAGCTGGCAGTAGTTGACTTTTCAGAAAACTTATATAAGAAATCCCTTCTGGGCTTCTTGTAACATTTTGTTCTGCGGAATCGATGCATATTTTTTATGCTTAGATGTTCTCTTCTGGATCCCACAAAGCGTTGAAGCTTATGGAGTGTTAAGTAATGAACTCAATGACCTTCCCCGTCCCATAGATCCCTGGACTAAGACATCCTAAGAGCTAGCTTAGGGTATAATGACAGCAGCAAATCGAGTGCATTTGTGTATGGTCCTCTCTTAAGCATGCATAAGCACAGTGAAGCACACTGAGGTTTTTTTTTAGCCGACACTTGAAAATCATTGGCAGTAGATCCAGGCTTTTCACTTAACTTTGAGTTTCTTTGTACTTTTTTTGTTTGTTTTAAATTCTAGTTGGGTAAGGCAAGAGGAATTATGTTTCAGCTTAACTTCCTTTTTCGAAGAAGTAGCTAAACTAGTTGAAGCTGTAGTTTCACTTAAGATGTAGTTTTAACTCATATATTTCTAGGGTAGTAGCTCTCACTCCTTACTCAAAGAGAAAGTATATGCAATTATTATCCTAAGAATATTTTTACTTCGGCTCACATAGATATTTAGCAAAAACCCCAGTTTATGAATAATGTTTGAGAAAAGAAAATGAGCTCAGTTCTCAAAGTTCCTTTGGAGGTGATGAGACATCAGTAATGGACACATGTGGATGATGGTATGTCTTCATATTTGTATGAGTTATTGGGTCTTTAAAGTGGTGTTTCAGCTACATGGTGTTGTCCTATGGGAGTTTCCTGGAACTTGACATTTAAGAGTTAAATGTGTGACAGATTCTGGGCATTTTAGGTTGAAGAAATGTCTTATTTGTCTCTGGAGTTAGAATAAACAGGCCCTGGTGTTAGATTTGCTTGACCAAAATCAGAATAGGATAGGATGTAATCGAAAATGGCTGAAAGATGAAAATGGGGGATAAAAACTAAAATTAAGTCCAAAGTTAAAGCTCGGGGAGCTCTATAATTTAAAGGGGATGAGAGAGAGTAAATGACATGGTCAGAATGGCTCCTGAAAAATGATTCTGGATGCTTGGTAGGATAGATATTTAGAGAGAAGAGGTTGAAGATTACTCCGTTCATTCTTTCTAGTAATATTTTAGTGCCTGTGTTTTAAGTACTGAGTCAGAGATAAACAGCATACTAGCTCTGAATTCATGGCATTCACAGCCCAGTGGGAGAGATTGGGAAGATTTCCATGCTACATCGTAATACAATGGGATGCTTTAAAAATCACCTGTACTTAGGTGCCCATTGGATAGTCCTCTAGGAGAAGATAGGAAGACTTCTGAAACTGGTGACGCTCGAGCTTAATTGGAAAGGATGAAGTCGTTTGAAAAGGGGAAAAATAGTCAAAAGCCTGCTGGGAAAAGAAAACCTCCTGTTGTCTCTTATGGGGAAGTGGGAGAGATGAGGGCTGTTGAGAGAGTTGCAGGGATGTTTTATAAGAGTTTTGGGTTTATGTCGAGGCAGATGAAGAAATGAGGTGACTGAGAAGGGCCAGATCATGAATGTGAATGCCACGCTTTGGACTTTACTCAAGGGAAATAAGGAGCCATAAGAAAGAATTTTAAGGAAGGCATAATAGAGAGGATTTCATTTCAGGAAAATCTTGAGGCATCTCTGTGGAGGGAGGAAGAGGAGGTGTGGGGAAAGACTGAAGAAAGGCAATGAATTACCTCTGAGAAAGAGATGAATTCAAGAGATATTTAGGAGCTAGAATTGATAAGTTTTGGTTGGTGGCAAGTGAGATTTTGAGGGAGAGGAAGATGTTTAGCTTAGAGCTTTCTGGCTCTGAGACTTGGGGCCTTCACCAGGGCAGAGCATACGAAAGGATGAACAGGCTTGGGGATTAGATGATGCCTGCACTTAAGAAAACTTATTAAATATTAAATTTTGAGCTGGAATAATAATAGTGGGAAGGTAAAGGGCATATCTGAGAAAAGTTGTCTAAGCAGTAGTAGTTGAATTTGGTTTGGACTAAACATGGTAAAGGGGAGAGAGGAAAAAAACTCATTAGATTCATTAGTCTCAGAAGTTTCAAAAGGGCATTCACAAATAAAATTGGAAAATTGAAATTGATTGCAATAAATGTAAGCTAATCTGAGGGACATCTGTATGGAATATGTATTGAAGTTGAAAATTAATTGAGAGGTAGGATTATATTAATCTGAATTTGAAAGCCAATTATATTATTCTTTTAAACTATGTCCTTTTTTTTTTTCCTCAAAAATTTATTCAGGGTGATTGGTGGTACTTTGATAATATTCTGAAATTCAAGTATTATATGGAAAGCTAGGTAGGGAATGGTAAATCTATCAAAGGTTGTATATGTAAATGGAAAAATTTAAATAATGCATGATGTCAACTAGCTAATAAAGATGGTAGCTTTATACAAATTGTGAGAAAGATAATCAACATTTCTTTTTAATCTAATATTTTATTTTTCTGGGATAATTAGTCCTCAGACTTCATCTGTTTCTACTCATGAGATAGATTGATTTTGGTTTATTAATCATTGCAGGTTTGGAAAATATATTCACAAAGAAAGAAAAATTATCTATTATCTCATTTCTTTTCCTAATGTCACCTACACTACTTACATATTTGTAACTCTGCTATGGGAAAGGTATTGTCTTTGTGGATTTCTTTAACTTACTGGATTTTTCAAAACTCGTTGGAGTTAAATAGTTGTATATGAGAATTTAGTGACAAAATTCAGCTTTGAATTGTTTCACTGACACAAATTAGATATGGGTGTCACTGTTAGAAGGGGTTGGCTGTGGATGAAGGTTAAAATGGAGAATAGGCAGTAGGTGCTTTTTATTTTTTAGCCAAATGATACTCATATTGCTATGAATAGGCTTTTAAGTGACATACATTTGGGTTTGAATTATAACTAAATTAAAAAAGGTAACTTCTGGAAGATTGCCGCATCTCATTCAGCTTTGGTCTCACATCCGTAAAATGGGGATACCAATAAATACAGAGCTCTGTTGGAGGTGAGTTAAGCTAATTGTAAAAAGCGTAGTGCAATGCCGATGTAGTACTTCTATTAATTTCCTGGTGCCACTGTAAGAAATTACCACAATTTGTTGTTAGTGACTTAAAACAATACAAATGTATTACAGTTCTGGAGGTCACATGTCTAAAATGAGTTTTAATGGGCTAAAATCAAGGTGTCAGCAGGGCTGGTTCCTTCTTGAGGTTCCAGAGGGAGAATCAGTTCTTTGCCTCTTTCCCTTTAGAGGCAGCCCGCATTTCTTGGCTCCTGGCTGCCTTACTCCACTCCCTGCCTCTATAGTTACATCCCTTTGTGTATAAGCAGTCAAGTCCCTCCTCCTCTTCCTCTCCCTCATAAGGATACTTGTAATTACATTTAGGGCTCTCCTTGATAATCCAGGATATCGCCTCATCTCAAGATCCTTAATCTCGTCTGCAAAGTCCCTTTTGCCATGTAAGGTAACATTCTCAGATTCCAGGAATTAGGATATGAACATCTTGGGGTGGAGGGGGAGGCATTCATTATTCAGCCTAACACATTGTTCAATAAATTATTGATATTGCGAACAAGGAATGAAGAATTAGAAATGGAATGTTTTTGTTTAAACTAAGAATCTATGATAGTACTATATGAATTATCCATATGTGGTATATTTTATATTCATATGTATTTTAAAGAATGTACTTAACCATTCTGGAGTGCACGAAAATAGGACTTAAAATATATAAATATTAACTGATGGCTTAAATAAGGTTTAATTGGAGGAGCATCTAAATTGGTCAGACTCTAAAGGGATATATTGTAATACGGCTTCAATGGAGAAAATGAAGACCTGACACATCATTTCTTACCATTTTAAATTGGAAAGACAAGTGCGCTTGCATGCATTTTTCCAAGGTAACAAGACTGCTGAGCTCCTAGCTATACTAAGTTGTAATTCTTTCAGCATTTACTATATATTTACTAAATGTCAGTTATGATTTAGGCACTGAGCTAGGTCTCGCCTTTTGATCTGTTAGTACGTTTTTCATTAACTTCTCAGATGTGTAGTAATTGCTTGGCTGTTAGCTTTGCTCTCATGCATTTGATATTTTTTTTCTAGATTATAGTCATTAAACAACACTTTCAGCTAATTTTAGGCCTATGGGAACCTTGAGTATCCTTTATATGATTACGGGAAGTTAGTTAAATTCTTAGATCCTCGAAAACAGTGATTCTTAACCATAGGCAATGCCCCCACCCCCATCTTCCCTTTGCAAGCCTGGAGATACTTGTCAGCGTCTGGAGATATTTCTGAATATCATGACTAGGACGGAGAGAGTGCTACTGGCATCTAGTAGAAAAGGCCAGAAATGCTACAGTGCACAGGATAATCCTTTTTTGAAGGGAAGTAAATAGTAATTGTGTATATGTGTAAAATATTATAAGGATCAGGAAAATAATCCAATAGTAATTCTTCGGCCCTCATCGCCTCCCCCCAGGACACAGCATTTTTGACCTTGTTTGATCTCCCTGTCTTGCTTTCCTTCCCTCTGGCACCACTCCCAACACTGGATGTTCCTTCTCTGTCTGCTTTGCTGGCTCTACATCTTAATCCTCATGCGTGGGGTTTCCCCAGGACTCAATCCCTAGACCTCTCCTCTATCTATCCACATTTTCTAGGTGATCTCATTTTAGATTTGTGACTTACCCTCCATCTCTATGCTGACAACTCCCCAGGTTATATCTCCATCCTAGATTTCTAGCTTGAACATCTTGGCCCCTCTCGTATGTCTAATTACCAATGACTTCACCTTTCTACATTGTCTATTAAGTGTCTCAAACTGAAAATGTCTAAAACCCAAACTCACTATTTCCATTTCTGCTGCTACCTAGCATCGTTTCCTGTAGAAGTGAAATTATGGGTAAGTCTATAATGGAGCTGCCCTATAGCCTCTCCCCAGTGCATTAGATACAATTAAATGCTCTAACTCCATTTAGTACACAGCGCATACATAATGGATATTAAAGTCTGTATTTAGAAATTGTTTCTGGTTTACAATCTAACAGGGAATGTACAGATAAGAGCTTCAATTATGAAATCAGTTTTATGTAATAGCAAACATAATCCATAAAGTAGAAAAGAAGAATTATAAAAGGAGACTGAAGTTGAGTTATAAATAAAACCCACCTTTCAGCTCCTGCAACAGCAGTCTTCAGTTTCATTATTTAAGTAGAACTGTGTGCTAATATCTTCGAATGCATGTATTTTTTTTTTTTATTTCTCTTTAAATGAAACTTAACTATTTTTAGTATTGTGTGGGTGGGGTGTGAAATTTAATAATAAATTATTTTTAACAAGAGGGTACTTGCTCATTTGTCATGTTTGGAAAAAGCATTACGTTGCTAGGGCAAAAACTGTTGAATTTCCAAGAGTTTTTTCTCACATAGGTAAATACAGAAATCGTCAAGTTTATCTGTTTGTGCACTAATTATCTCTAGATGTAGTGTTATTTTCTCAAGCATCATTGTTACAGTTTTCACAACCAGGTAGAGCTGCATTTTGTAACAATGGCATATTAAAAGCTATGAGTCACATTTGTTTAACATGACTGGAAGATTGTCAGATGTAATACAGTTTCGTTTTTAGGGATGAAGGTGGGAGGAAAGGAAGAATTTCAATTTTTTAAAAAACGTAGCTTGCATTTTGAGACAAGGAAAGAATAAGTGCAGTTTTCCAAGAATTCATCTTTAACTTCTTTTATTCACACACCACTTCCTCTTTTTATTGGATAGTCATTAGTGAAACGTGGTAGTATTTGATCTATTTCAAATAATGCAATGGATGAGCTTCATTAATAGAAAAATAGAACTTCTGTTAATGAAAAAGGAGCCATTATCTGATACGTTTTTAAATTCCTTTTTTGATTTCTTCATTTGAAATAAAAACAGGCCCTTTTCTTAGAGACAGTAGTGTTACAAATTTTCACACTATGTTTCTTAAATTTTCTCTCACTGTCCTTAGAGTTGCTCAGAATTCCTCCTTTCTGGCCATTTGGAAGCAGACTGTCTTGTTTTATATATAAAAATGATGCCACTGCTGTCGTAAGAACATCTGCTTTGAATTGTCTCAATGGTCTCCCACTGCTGCACGTATGCCTCCACCCATACCCTGTACGTGTCTGACAGATTTAAAACAGATGCTGCCCACGTACTTTTTCTACTTGTGACTGCTTATGAAATCATGATTCAGGACCTCATTTCTTGAAATTGTTCAAAACTTGCGAACAGGTGGCTAGACTTCATAAGCAACAACTGGAGTGTGGAGATTACCTAGTGGCTTGGAGAGGGACCAAGTAGCTCTAACGTCAACCGTGTTTCCGAAGAGGCAACATACAGTTCAGCTGGTGCCTCCCAGAGAAGGCAGGGCCAGAACGAACTCTAGAAGGGTTGGGTCCCCAGGAGAAATCCCAGCCTGACTCTGAGAAGTAGCCTCAGGGAGTGAATGCCTGGGGACGTAATCACCCAGTGCCTTGCAGTTGTACTGAGGACTAAAGGTGGAAGTTTATTCTGAGCCAAGAAAAAGGGGTTATAAGGACTGTGAGATTAGGGATAGAAAGAAGGATGACTGTGTGTGGCAGGGAGGAGACTGGGTGGGGTCAGAAGCTATACTTGGGTCCCTTACAGATTACCCAGTTAGCTAGAGACACTTGGAGTGGTGGCAGGTGGGGCCAAACTTCTCATCTTTCCTATTAGGATGTGGAGAAGTCTTCACCCATGGTACCTGGGGCAAAAGTACTCCTACTCTATCAGAAATTCCAGCATGAGTTTTTAATCACATGTTTCTCATATAATGCTTCCATAAGACAACTGTGTTTGATCTTTGCTGAGGCTGGCTTGGTTAGGTTGAGAGCTGGGATTTGGGAAGGACAGATGATTTTGGAGCACGGAGATTTTAGCTCTTAAGGGATTATGATATTGGGATGGAGTATAAGGAGATTGAGCCTTGCAGTGTTGCAAATGAGGAAGTTGGTAATTTGAGAAAAAAAGGTATAGAGATATGGGAGAGGAGCATAAGAGGAGAAGTGGGATTCTGTTTCAAACTCTAAGAAGCTTTTATCTTATTTGGGGAAAAATTTCCTCCATCTCCCTGTCCTTGATCTGCTGGGCTGGCTTTGTGAGTAGCTTTTAGGTAATTTACATGTGAACATTTCGAACGCTTGGCTGCTCTTAGCCACACCTGTGGTTGACCCTGGGCTACAAGCATGAGTCAGGCAGAGTTCCAGCTCTCTGCGGCCCACCAGAAGAGACTCTAGAAAGTCTGTGGTGGGTGCACTCATGTGAGCCTAGGCTTAACTGTTTCATAAACGGAAGGTATTTGAAAGTATTTTTGATGAAGCCTGAGAACACAACTGGATGTACCGAACTATGATGAAACTATGGTCTCATCCTTGAACATTCTGTTCCCAAACTATGCTCTCAGGCATGAAGGAGATAGATTTTGCCGTGTAGGTACATTTTTTTTTCCCCTCAGATTTTGAGCTTTTAGAAAATTTAAGAATGTTGGTTAATGTAGTCCATGGTAGACAAAGGACAGGTAAGGAGAGCTGGCTTGGTGCCAGCATGGATGTTTGGGCAGTGGCAGTAATACCACACCGGTTTGCCTGGCCCTTTGTTTGTTCTTATTCTAGAAATAATTTCTTGTTCAAAGCTTTCCATGGCAAGGGGGCAAGGAGAGTTAACATGAAAGAGTGTCTTGAATTGTGCTTCACAAAAATGTCTCTCCTGGGGGGAAAACTCTGTGTTGAGAAACTTGACTGTCTTCTAAGCAGTTCTATTCCTCTGCACTGTTTGGTTGACATGGATAATTGGAAGATAGTCTTGAAATGTCTCCTTCACTTGATCTGCCTGGGTTGAGCGCTTTAAATTTCTCATTTAAGCCCATTGAGACTGGTATGTTGTTCCCAGGGGAGACTGTGGAGGCACAGAGTTAAATAACATGGCCAGGTTCTCACAGCTAGTAAAAGTGGAGCCAGAATTCACACGCAGCAAGTCTGACCCAGAGCCTGCCTCTTAGCCAAGCCGCCTTCTCAGGGAAGGGCTGGCAGGAGATCTCCTGCAGGGAGCCAAGACATCTGTATGGATTTTATTTCCCTGGTTTTTTGATTAGAGATGGTACTTCATTGATCATCTGTACTAGTATTCTAAAATAGCTTTGAATAAAGAAGGAATCGAGCCTTGAGCTCATGGTTCTAAGTGTACCTAACAGCTGTTAGGATAAGATGGTTGCAGATGGATGTGTTTGCTGATGGGCTCACGTGAAGTTTGGTGGCTCTTCTGACCTCTGGCAGAAAGTTCTGAGGTTGTGACAGGCACATTATCTCTGGCCCTTTGTCAGGTAGCGAAGCAATTACCAGAGTGATTCCATTAATAGAGTGGAAGATTATATCTATGTCATACTTGCTATTTCTTGAATATCAATATTTAAAAATCAACGTGTGATACACAGAAAAGGCTAACAGTATATTCAACATAGTCATTTTTTCAAACTATTAATGTTTCATCTCTACTCCATTTTATGTTAAATTTAGGTTTCAAGGCAGGCTTGAATTCTTTGGCCTTTGTCTTGCAGATGTCTGCTGGGACACTTCCACTGCAGAGACTAGCCCTTCATCTTTGTACTCAGCACTTTGAAGTCGGTCTTTGTTTTTGAGTCTGTGCCTTTTTCAGATTATTGATGTGTGGTTGTAAAAAATCCCCCCCCTCCTTTTTTTTTTTTTTAAGACTTTAAAGATAGTAGATTGAAAAAGAAGCCCAATTATGAGTATCAGTACAATCTGAGCCAAAATTGGATGTTTTAAGTAAACTAATGCAATTTAACTGTTCTTTGACATCATATGAATATTTATTAGGACTCTCCTGAGCTTTTATCATTTCAGGCTTTTTCTCGCTAACTTATGTTTCTGTAAGTGAAACAAATGTATTACTATTTGAGAGCATCTGTGTGCCATGCCCTGTGCTAGGCTTTTTAAATAAAATATTTTCATGTGCTCGCCACGTGGTAGATCTTGTTGTAGGATACTTGGATTATGGCAATAAACAAAATCGCAAAAATCCTTTTGGGTTCTGGTGGAGGCGAGAGAGAAAAAATGAATGCATGCAGGAGATGGTTATAAATACAAAAGTAAAGCAGGGGTGAGAGATGGGAGTGTAAGGCAGGCTAGCTGCTATTTTAAAGGGGTGCAGCACGGCTTCACTAGAAAGCTTTTGTGGGCAGCTCGGTGGATAAGATGGGCCCTGCCCTCACATAGCTTTCAGTCTAGTGAAAACTGCTTCCTGATGAGCACTCGCCATAGGGCTAGGGAGTCTGTTAAGTACCTGTGTGCATTTCCTCCTGATCTACTGAGCTAGGGCAGCTTATTGCTAGTTTCTCCAGAAGGAAACTGAAAATTTGAGAGTGAAGTAAATTGCCGAGATGAACATAGCTAGTGGGACAAAGGTCTGACCCAAAGTCCATGCTCTTAAACATGGTAAGTCAACTCTCGAAACATTTGTCGCGAAGGAATTAGCCAACTTTGAAGATAGGGCTGTCTTTAATTTTGGTTCTGATGGGTTGGGCTCAGGGAGAGTCTTGTGTTACCATAAACTTCCCCTCTGCCCTTGTTTTTTTCTATTTAAAAGGCCTTGGAGTTGTGCTCTGGCCACAGCCGGCGAGGGAGCCACCTGGTTACTAACTTCCGTGCAGTGGGATGTGTTTGTTACGTGTCAGAGAGTGGCCTCTAACGACTCCAGCAAATCATTGACTACTTGAATTCTTGGCACTGCATTTTAGTGATAGGACACTAATTTGGCTGGCCTGAGTGTCATTATGTTCAAGAGCATGTTATAAATGCTCATATTTAGAAGGGAATGTAAAATGATTGAAAGATTATAGTTTCAAGGTCACCGATTATTTCGTGTTTATTACAGGATAAGCTGTACCTTGTATTTAAAGTGATTGCTGTATTGTAATAATAAGTAAATAGTAAATGAGTGTGTTGGATTAGAAACCTTATAGAGGGCTGCGGAGAGGAGGTCCAGGGTTCGAGAGATCTCTATTGTTCCTTCTGCCTTCAGTGTGCTTATAACATTCAGTTCAAAGCATACCATTTTTAATAGGGCGGTGATTTTTCAGCCTAGTTTATCCATTGCATTGAGTATTGCTGATTCTTTTGTGCTTTGGATAATTTAATATCTGAAGAGTGTACGTTGGTCATTGATCTAAAAAGAAGCTATATGTTTACAACCCTATGTGCTATTTTTCATTGTTAGTTTCTAGTAACTTTTTCCCCTTACCGACTACTTCCAAAATTAAATGTTGTTGATTTTTACAAGATGATATTCTTTTTTATTCGAGAGAAGCTGTGATTTGAGCTCTTGGGCAGTGAAATTCTGTTTATTTACTTTCTTGAAGTATAATATACATACAACAGGGTACATAATAAGTGTACAATTCAAAGACTTTAGAGACGGACCACACTCAGGTAGTCAGCTTCAAGAAAAAATATAAGAAATTATCAGTGCTCTAAGAATCCCCCATTTTTTCAATCACTTCCACCATCTTACCCCACAATGGTAACGACCATCCTGAATTCTAACACCATGTCCTGGATTCGCCTGCTTTTGTACTTGAGTGAATGAATAATAACAACCTGTTCTCTTTGTGTCTGGATTCCTTTTGTTTACCATTCGTGAGGATGAACCATATGGTTGCAGACAGTTGCAGGTTGTTTATTCTCATTGCCACACAATAATTCATTGTGTGGGTCTTCCATAATTTATCATTCTACTGTTAAAGAAGTATGCGTAGCTTCTAGTTTATTCTATGGTGCTTTTACGAATGTTCTCATATATAACTTTTGGTGAACATATGTAAGTATTTCTGTTGCATATAGCCCAAGGAATGGAATTACTGGATTGTAGAATATGCATATACTTTGCTTAAATAGATACTACTGAATGGGCTAAGGGTTAAAGTAGTTGGCCAATTTCCATTTCCACAGTAGTGTGAGAGCTTGTGAATTTTATTTTTGAAATGCTGTTTTGGGGGTAGATGCAAGGTTCATGTTGTTCTTAGGTTCATTTTAGTTCATGTTTGGTTTATGGAAAGGAATGGTCATGGCTGTCTCTGATTGTTTGAAAACTAAGTTAAATATGTGTGCTCATTCTCTTCCTTTTTTCTGTCTGTCTTATATTTGTTTTATATATGTCTTAGATATAACATATGTGTGTACATTTTTATCTTACAAATATACTACTTATAGACTCTTAGACTGAAAAGCCACTTTAGAAGGCTTCTACAGTCTCTGAATTCGTGATGATCCTGCTTATGTGTTTGTAATGATGGAAGGCATATTATTTTAGGGCAAACCATCCCTTTGTTAATTAACTCATGTTGTTGCTTCAACATCATAGTGACATCTGTCTGTTTTTTAACTTTTCCCATAAATATTATGTCCTTTTACAGGGGGTGTGTGTGTGTGTGTGTGTGTAGTGAGGGAAACCCATGAGGCTTGTATAGAGCGAAATGTCTTCAAGCAGAGATTCACAGCAATTTTTTAACTGTACTTCTCAATATCAGCCTGGTCTGGCCTCTGACCAGTTTGCTGGGGAACTTGAGTGAAAAAACCTACATGGACAATAGAGAACTCAGTACAAAACTGCCTTTTTTTCCTTTCCTGTTTCTTGATTTTTTTTCTGCCACAAGCACACTTTTTCCCTTTTTGATTGAATTTAAAAATTATTTACAATAAATACAAAAAATGCAAATAATGCATTTTAAAAATCAGACTGTAATGAATAAAGTAATGAGAAAAATACAACCTTTTATAGAAAACTTTTATTGTCCATTATATTTCATGAAATCAGTGAATATGGAAAAATTCTTCTGAGGGATAATATGCAGTCTAATACCAGGTAGTATTAATATTCATAGAACTTTAGAATAAAAATGAGTTTCTAGTTGATAGTTAATAATTTAGGTTCATAGATATTAATGGATATTTCTTCTTTTTTCTTTACAGGCAAGAAGAGACTGACAGGAGAGTGAAAAATGTAAGATATATTTAATGTAATATTATAAATGGTTTTTTACTTTCTCTGTAATAAGGCAGTGAGATCTAAAAATATCTGGCATACTCTGTATCCTTTTTCTAATAGAATTTGTGCTAGAAACCAACCAGTCACAAACTCTAAATATGTTTAAATATGGTTAAAATATATATTTTTCTGTCTTCATGGTAATAAGAGGACAAATTAAACGTAGTGGTTCCTTGCATGTTAGTAATGTGGTAAAGGCAAATGAACACACTTTAGGATTTTTAGGAGAGTAAGTCAGAAACCACCACATCAGACTTGAAGGAAAAACACTGAATGTTAAGAACTCTGGGTATTTGCTCAGTGTAGACTTATACGATAACAGTCTACATGTATTAGAAAAATTTCTAAAAATATGACAGTTTATTAAAAACAGAAGAGCTCAATATCCTTAAAGAAGCTGAGAATTATTACTTTTAAGTGTCTCTTAAAGTTTTTCTGTCTTCACATATACTAGTAGAATGCATGAATAACTGCTGGGATCTGGGCTTTTGGTTTGAGAATGTGCTCAAGAGACAGAAATCTAGGAAGACTAAGTAACATTTTTAATGACCCTTCTCCTTCCTAAAATTTAAAAAAATCTACTTTCAGCCATAGATAGATATGATATCTTTTATCTAGAATGCTCACTTGCGTTTGAACTTGCAATCAGTTGCTATAAATAGATTGATCTTTTTGTTTCATGGAATTTGTTTTAAAGGTTTTGATAACGTTGTACTGGCTGGGAAGAAAAGCACAAAGTAACCCTTACTATAATGGTCCATATCTTAATTTGAAAGCGTTTGAGAATCTTTTAGGACAAGCTCTGACTAAGGTAAGGAAACGACATCTGTATGAGACGACTACTCTAACTAACATTACGTTCTCCTCCTCTTCCTTCCCCCTTTTCTGTTTTCTTTGTGCTTCTCTTCATTTTTCTCCTCTATAGCAAATATAGCAGCACTGATGGTCTGTCTTTGCTCTGGTCTAAACTGGGCTGGGTAGAGAGAGTTGTTACTCATTTGCTGGCTTTGTATGCCACCACCAGGCAGTGAGTGAGTCTATTTCAGACCAGTTTCCAGGGTATAGTTTACAGGTGTAGGTATTTATCTCTTAATTTTAGGTAACTTGGTGACATGCTCATTCGTTTTCGTTCATAAAAACTTTGTATAACTTAACTCTCTAGACTCATTATGAATTTGATCTGCAGTAGAAAGGTGCTTCAGGACTATTAAAATGTGTGGAAGCTACTCAAATTCTTCATCTTAATGTCTTTTTGTCATGGATGATTATCTTTAATGGCTACACTTCAATATCCCCATGATTCTACTATACCATTTTTGTCCCCCAAAGAGTAATAAATGCTGTTACATGAACCATGATAAGGTTTTTCAGAGTTAGAATCCTTTGTTTTAAACACATTTTTAGTCCTTTATATTCTGGAATCAATGTTGCAGCTTTTGAACAAATGTTTAAGGGTGGTTTGAGGAGAATTGAGTGTTGGGTTTGATAATAGTTCTGGCAAGTCTTCATTTATAAGATCCAAATGGGAAAATTAACGTCTCTAACGAGATATTTATCTAGGGGAGTTTGCAGTATGCTCAGAAGAAAATTTACAGTCACAATAATATATCACTATTTAATCATTAGTAATTACTCCATGGATTTTTGTTATGATTAAATGATACTATACCAGTAAGGCATTTAGCATTAGTCTCTGGCACATTGTAAAGATATGATGTTAGTTACCATGATTGGAAGATAGAAATTTTAAACCAAGATGTAAATGGTTCCTTTGCTTTACAAGTATCCTGATGGTTAAATAGTTTTGCCTGAGCCCAGGCACGTACATTTAGAAAGATGGGATTGTATAGCCTGGAACAGTGGTCCCCAAACTTTTTGGTACCAGAGACCGGTGCTCCTATGAGAATCTAATGCCTGATGATCTGAAGTGGCACTGAGGCGGTGATGCTAGCACTGGGGAGCGGCTAAAGCTTCGCTTGCTGACCTGCCGAGTGGCTGTGTGTGGCCCGGTTCCTAATAGTCCATCGGCTGGTAACATCTGTGGCTAGGGGTTGGGGACCCCTGGCCTAGAAAGTTCAGGTATTCCTTTTTGATTTTTATTATTTTTGAATTGTAAAGAGTTGATAGCACTCTTTACATTCAAATTCCTTGAAACAGTTAATTTAGATAATAGTTGAGATATTACCTATCATGCACAGGCATTGTACCGACTGTTGGGAAAACACCCACACAAGGCAAGTGACCCATCTTCATAGAGCACAATTGTCTGTTGGAGGCAGACAAGCAGGTAGTTCACTGCAGTAGAGGAGGGTAAGACTGATGGAGGAACATGCAGGGGGCTTTGGGCACGATCAGAGCTTTGCCTTAGTTACTTCAGCTAAGAAAACATCCAGTTAAAAACAATGTGGTTGCATTGGTTCCTGTATTAGTGTTCTTTTAACAGCCATTGGTTCTTTTTGTGGCAGTCTGACTCAGGCTGAAGAATCCTGGTGCAGTGTTTGTGCTGGGAATGCTTAATTAAAGGCTGTTTCCTCTCACCAGTGTAGGTAAAATCAGAGTAGATTAAAAAAAAAATTGATAGGTAAAACTATAGCCGTGGTTCCATTCCATTATTATAGAGTGGGGATAGCCACAAGAGGTGTGAATATATAATTTGTTTTGCATCTGTTCTGTTAAAATCAAAACCATTGTGTTCATCAGACTTTCCTACTTAAGTAGATAATACTTAATGGCCAATCTGAGATATCAATTAAAATATTCTTGGGGTAAGCTGGTGTACCTGTCATCCTGTAAGTTGGAGGTGACTTAGTCTAAGTGACTTGTCAGAGTAAAGTCCTAAATAACCAGGTATTGGGGTCAAACTCAGGTTCTTTTATAACTGTGGTGACCTGTTATAAATAACTAACATTTATATAGTAAAAAATCATCTCTTTGTGTTGAGATCGCTAAAGCTTCAACAAGTACATATCTAAGAAACCTGATGGATCAAAAGATTTACTTAATATTTTTTATATATATATATATATATATATGTGTGTATTTGTGTGTGTGCGTGTGTGTGTGTGTGTGTGTGCGCACGTGTGTAATGTATTTTTTTCCCACATGGATACCTTTATTCTTGATAGCATTTAGCACTGGAGCTGGCGGAGAGGGGTGGGGCTGCGAGTGGGGGTGGATCTTTTAATATTTTGAGACATATTAGGCCCAGCTTCCCCATCTGCTTGGAAATAGGGTACAAGGTAGGCGCTTACATTGTCATGGCAGACATCAACTCTAACACCAGGGTGTCTGGCATCTAAAGCATATAAAACCTCACATAAATCTGCTAGACCTTATTGGTGCTTCAAACACTTGTCAAACAATTCAACTACGAATTGACAGATCTGATCTTAGCCAAAAGTATGCCCGAGACAGCTGCTGATTATTCATTGTAAACATTCTTTTGTCAACTTTTTCATATGTTGAGAATGGTCATAATTAAAAGTCGATGGAATAGTATAACAAATAGCCAGTTATGCATTATTCAGTTATTAAAATTTTTCCATATTGACTTTATACATCTATCTATTCATCCATGTTTTATTTACTTAATCATTTCAAGGTAAATTGCAGAGGTCTCACCCCTTAATAATAAGTGTTTTTTAAAAGTAAGATATTTGTTCGTTTGTTTATTGGTATATGGAGATTCTTCCATGTAGCCATGATATCTATTATACTTAAGAAAATTCATAAATATTCTCTATGATCTAATATTCAATCTATATTCAGAATTTCCCAGTTATCTCCCAACTTTGTTTCATAGCTTTTCTTGTGACTCGTGATTCAATCAAGGTTCACATGTTATATTTGTTTGTTAGGCATTCCTAGGTTCTTCAAACTGTCTCTGTATTAGTAAGCTCACCTAAAAGTAGCATTCCTGGGTTTTACTAGAATGAATTACATTCACCATATTAAAAAAATTATAGGAGCTATTCACTGATTTTTACCATGTATAAGGACTGTGCTAAGGGCTTTATAAATGTAACTTAAATCCTAATTTTAAAAAGTTTAGTTGTATTTTGCTATTTACTTTCATAGAGGAATGTCAGTTAAAAACACCTTTGAGTTAAGTTCTATCTGATTTAGAAACCTGTGGTTAATGACATTTGCCATATTTCTATATATCTGAGCCAAACAAATATTTATTGAGATCCCGGGAAAATATTTGTATGTCGGCAAACAAGTTTGCTTTCCTTGGTTCAGATCTAGGTTTCATAATCAGTAAAAATAAATAAATTCTTTGCCATGTATTCCTGCTGTATTTGCCCCTCGCTTTTTTAAATCTTTTGTTAATGAACTTTCACAGCTGTGATTTTTGTTTAATATACATCACCCCAAATATTTCCTAGAAGTAGGCCGAATGAATATAATTTGTTATCTTCTTTTGGATAACAAAGTTAAGGTTGGTTTTTCTTTTCGACTCCGTTCATATTTATTGCCAGATAACTGTAGATAGATAATCATCGATTTCAGCATTTGAATAATCTAATAGAAGGTTTTCTTATTAAAATGTCCCCCCTTCCTTATTTTCAAATAGACCGTGCTACTTTATTAAGAATACTGAATACCTCCTTATTGTTACATGAGTGCCAAGTATCACTTGTGGGAAAACAGATTTATTTTCTGATTTATTTTTATTTTTTACACCTAAAGCATCTGGTCTTCCTAGGTCGTCTTCCATCTAAGTACTAACCAGTCCCGACCCTGGTTAGCTTCTGAGATCAGATGGGATCAGGCATGCTCAGGGTAGCATTGCTGTAGACTATTTTCTGATTTTTTAAAATCAGATTTTTTAAAACAGGAAATCTCATTGCCACCTATCAAATGAAGCACAACTCGAGCTATGCAAACAAACATTTTTGGAATTTTATGCTAACTTACTACTCTTTAAAAAAATACGTTTTTAGGCCCTTGAAGAGTCTAGCTGCCTGAAAAGAAGTGGCAGGGACAGTGGTTACGGTGACATCTGGTGCGCTGAAAGGGGTGAATTTCCTGCTCCTCCAGGCAACCATCAGAGAGAAGATTCATTTGAAAGCTTGGACTCTTTGGGGTCTAGGTCATTTACAAGCTGCTCCTCTGATATCACGCTAAGGGGTGGACGTGAAGGTGAGTTACATTTTTGACTGTCAGTGTATTTTTATTTGTTTGCATAATAACAGAAAATTGGGAATAAGAGTAGAAAAATGGGGTGAAAACTATTGAGGTAAAAATTTCACCAAGAAGTGGATTTTCATAGAGACCAAAGTGTAATTGTTTTCTGTTTTTGATTTTCCTTCCTCACTGTATCACCAGTAGAGGGGTGATGGTTTTGCTTCTTATTTTGTTTTTCTTTCCTATTTTTAGAGAAGACTGGAGAGGACACCGTTAACTGCGACTTGTTTTATCAGTATTAATGTATTTTGATTATTTTCTCTCCAGATTCAGTTTTAATAATCTATGCCTATGAGACCTATTAATTGGTCCATCTAATTAAAAAAAAAAAAAAAGACTCTAAAAAGTCTGTTCTAGTTCCTGAGTTATTTTCTTTCCTTTTACCTTTTCTTAAAAAACAACAACAACAAAATATTCTCAAGGAAAAAAAAGACAAAAACATCTTTTTAATGATCTCTAAGAGAAGAAATGATTGATACCTTTCATGATGTATAATACTAAACTTTGGTTAAGTAACAATACTAGCGTGGTGTTAGAAAATACCTTTTGATTCTGTCAGAGTCAGAGCTAACCCAGCTTAGAGTTAAGTACGGAAGGAACGTGTTAATGAAAGTCATTCTGTGTGGGGGAGGAGCCTTCTTTTAAAATACCAGTATTACGGTTATATTAGTTACTCAATGCATCTTATGCCTGTGGTCGTTGAGTGGTGTCAGTAATTTCTGACTGTATACCTCTAGCAATTCAAATTTAGTCAAGTCAAACCCATGAGTAGAATTGCTTCAGATATTTCTGTACTTCTACCATCAATGTGAAAAAAATTGAGAGTTCTGCTTGTGAGTTTGTGCTAGACTGTTATGAATTTTACCTGTTTATTTTCATTATTTTATTTAATTTCATTATTACATTTAATATTAAATGTTTTCTCTAATGTTTTTATTATAAAAAAATTTCAAACATCATCAAAGTTGGAAGAATTTTACAGTGAACACCATACCATGTATACACCACCTGGTTCTACCATAACATTTTACTGTGCTTGCTTCGTCACATACCTACCCCTCTCTCTCTATGCATTAATTTATTCATCTTATTTTTTGAGGCATTTCAGAGTACATTACACTTGTCATAAATGCTTTAGCATGCACATCATTAATTATAATTCAATCTTTATTTGTTGCTTTTAAGTAAATCTACATAAATTTAATGTAATGTACAAGGAACTTGTCTTCCAAAAATAAAAATCAGCAAGAAAATTGTTAAACATTGTCATACACACAAAAAATTCTTGAGCTTTTGTAATAGTGGCATTTCAAAATTAACAAAAAAAAGTAAATGGATATTTAAGAGTAAACCTTTTTAATGACCACTGTATTTGTTGGCTTTCGGCTATCTAGGTGTGACACTTTTATAGCCTAGATGACTATTATGAATCTGATTTTATAATTCATATAAGTGATTAAACCTGTAAAAACAGAGGCTGAAATTTTCAACCCATTTTACATTACTTTGTTCTGACTGAAGAACCTAAAACATTCAGTGTTTAAATTTATATCTAGCTAACAAAGAATAGAAGGAAAAAAGATTGATGCATTGTAGGAATGCGCAGTGGTCCAGTGGTGTGGAATTGAAGTCTTCTCAGATACTCATTGGACTAGGTGCCTGGTACATGTGATGAAAAGCAGAGGGCCACTGTCACACTGCTTCCTGATCTTAGGAAAAGAGTTACAGGCCTTGTTTAACCAGAGTAAAGGGGAGAGAGGAGTGGTAGATAGGGGTAAAAGTGGTCAAATAAATGGTGACAGAAGGAAATTTTACTTTGGGTGGTGAACACACAATACAATATGCGTATGATGTTTTATTGAATCGTACACTTGAAACCTATATGATTTTATTAACCAGTGTCACCCAATAAATTTAATTAAAAGTGTAAATGTGAAGACTTGGTAATCACAACTAAGGGATGAAAAAAGAAAACCTAAGGGCCTCCAGGATGATAAGCCTTCTTTTTTTGTGTGTGTGATAAATACATTAAAATTCTGCTACCTGCCAAGTAACAGTCCATAATTGATGATCAGCACAGCTTAAGATAATATTTTTATGTTAACAGAATTGCAAAGTCAAATTCCTTAGTTTTATGTGAAACCTCTCATGTCAAGAATATTTGCCTACTCTATAGGGTACTACTGTACTAGACTCAAAAGTAAAAAAAATTAACTTTAAAAATTCATGCAACGTACGACATGACTATAGTTAACACTATTATGCGGGGTTTCTGAAAGTGAAGAAAGATTCTAAGAGTTCTCATCACAAGGAAATTTTTTTCTTTTTTTCCATCTATATGAGAAATGATGGATATTAACTAAACTTATTGTGGTAATCATTTCACAATATATGTAAGTCAAATCATACCGTACACCTTAAACATACAGTGTCGTATGTCAATTATTTCTCAATAAAAATGGGGAAAGATTCTAAAGTGAAACAATCTCTCTGTGTATTTAAGATTTTACATGTACAAATTTTAGCAAGAATTAAGACATTTTTCTTATTTCTAAAAAATGTACCGTTTACTTAGGACGTGGTAAAAACAAACAAAACACCAGATTATTGACTATAAATCCTCCTGGCTTTAGCTGCTTATACTTTCTTCCTTTTCACTGTGCATGTCCTTTACCCTTTTTGGTCTCATGGTCTCAGCTGTCTGTTATCCACTTCCCATAGGCTATTCTCAGTGTTATTTACTGTAGATTCCTGCCAAGCAGGAGGGAGGAGGCAAGAAAGCTTTTAGCTCAGGTTAACCCCGCAGGTGCTCTCTGTGCTGGGAACCTGCAGCTCTCAGGGACTCACATACTTCGCACAGCCAGCCTCAGAAAGCCCTGGGTGGGGAGCAAGCCATATTCCCCTACTTTCTTTAAAATGCACAGAGGCAGGAGGGAAAAAAGGGCAGAAAAGTGAGGCAACTCAGCTTGGATCTATAGTAGTGTACACTTTTCTTCCAGTGTCTTTAAAAGAGCACATTTATTTATTTATTTATTTTTAAGACAGTGGATTTGGATCATTCTGAACTTGAGGGGTATCCAAGTGTATTCTCTTGAATTTGTATTTAAATGACTTTGTATCAAAAATATAATTTCCATGGCCACCCTCAGAAAGAGCCTTGACTTCTGTGTTCTCACTTAGGTATTAGACTCTATATTCTTTTGGGACTTTAGAAGTCTTTTGGTCCAAGCTCGTATCAAATGTGTGATTCTTGCTTATATGGCTCTACCAAACTCTTTGAGATCTTGTGTTTTTTCTTCTCTATGTCCTCCCTTATTTCTTGCCTCATGGATACTTTAGGTGGCTGCATGCTTCATTTTAAATTAGTTTCCTTAGAATTACTTTTATATCTTATTTAAGTGTCCTTAACTCATTTGCTTGGTTTTGTTCCCATGTATTCCATCAACAAGTTTTATGAGAAACTATGGGATAAGGAAGATCGAGAGGAACAGTGGTTTGGCTGTAAATTAGTACTTTTTCTGCTTAGAATATGCAAGAGTAAAAGAATGTACTGTACGCTCCTCCAGAATGCAAAGCAAGTTCCTCCTAATGGATCTTATCACAACTTCATGACAAATTTCTAAAAATATTCCCCGCAGTTAGCAATAGAGCACTGAGTTTTCAAGGGAAAAACAAAGCAGGCATGCTGTGAAGGTTTCAGTTAGAGGAGTAATCTGGAGAGTAAAGAAAATTCTTGTGCCTCTTTTCTAGGTTGCGAAAGTGACACAGATTCTGAATTTACATTCAAAATGCAGGATTATAATAAAGATGATATGTCCTATCGAAGGATTTCATCCATTGAACCAAAGTCTGCTTTACCATTCAATCGTTTTTTACCCAACAAAAGTAGACAGCCGTCCTACGTGCCAGCACCCTTGAGGAAGAAGAAGCCGGACAGAAATGAGGATAATAGAAGAAGCTGGGCAAGCCCTGTCTGTGCAGAAGCAGATGGAACATTTCCAAGGTACTGCCATGTGATATTCGATTATTGAGTTTTAAAATCTGCTGTACTTGAGAATTTGCTGGGATTTTTAAACGTGGTACAAGGAATAGTTCTTAAAATGTATTTTATAGATTAAAATATATTAAACTTCATTAATAGAAACATTTTTTTCTTACCTATATTTTTAGTCACACATGTCTTGAAGATATTTTATTTCATTTTAGAAAATTAGCATATGATTTGCCTATTCTGTTTTTAAATGCATGCCTTTAGACTAATTGGTATCTTTTTAGCTTACCGGATGACTTATATTGTTCATTGTGAGCTCTGCTGTGTTGTTCTTTTCCTTTTGTTTTTCTGTGTTGATTGATCTCAGTGGACACAAAAACAATCCTTTAATTTTGAATAAAATTAGCAGAGCAGAATGGGACTTTTCAAATCCAGCTTCCTATCAGAAGGAGATATGCAGTTCTGAAAGTGAATCGGACGCCGAGGATGAATGAATATTGCCTGATGTAGTTTTGGATGACTTAGTCAATTGTAGATTTTAAGTGAAAAAGGGGCTGGGGAATTTCATCTCAAAAACTCTCTCTCCTCTTATTCACAAATATTTTCTCCTACTGACACAGTAGCCACCAGGCTATACAAACCGATGAGGTCAGAAAAATTTCTCTTGGACCCAAATGTCTATTCCGTTGATTTTAATGCATAAAATAACATCTCAAATTGTTTGCAATTTGTCTCTTTTATCACATAATTATCTTTGGCCCTTGTGTATAAGCTAGTCTCTAAGTAAACGAGATACTATTATAATGCCTTAACTTTGTTCTAGGAGCTGTAATGATGAGAAAGGAAATTAATTTGCTTCATTCACAGTGGTGTAAATTTTGTGGGCCAGAAAGCATGCCTTTTGTGTTCTGTGTCACAAATTGCTCATGCATTATGTTAACTGGTTGGGTGTTTTGAACAGTAACGAGAGGAGAACTTGGAGCACAAATGTGAAGAACTGGCCAACAGTACATGAAACTTCAAATTCCTCTTGTTACTTGGAAGAGGAAGAAGAAAAGGCAAGCATACCCAACATTGTAAAGGATGATCTTTATGTGCGAAAGCTAAGTCCAATCATGCCAAACCCAGGGAACGCTTTTGATCAGTTTCTTCCCAAATGTTGGATCCCAGAAGATGTGAACTGGAAAAGAATAAAAAGAGAAACTTATAAACCATGGTATAAGGAATTTCAGGGATTCAGGTTTGTCTTTGTCCATGTTTCTGTCATTCCAGTGTTCGTTCAGTACCCTGGCTGGGTCATGCTATGTGTGCTTTTTAGGAAAGAGACAGGTTCATTTCCTTCCAACATCTGTGGAACTTCTGTAACTAAAATAAAATTAAAAAAATAAAATAAAATAAATAAAGAAATAATGCTGTTTAAATGTAAACTTTAGGATCTCGATCTTAAAAAAGCCTTCTTTTAAATACATAGTTATAGCTTGTCATTAGATTTAGTTATATTTTTCTCCAATTCTTTGTTGTCTTCTCTCTCTCCTTCCTTTCTCTGCCTCACTGCACAGTAGGAGGAATTCAGACTCTGAGGATGAGGATTCAGGCTCCGCCATTTTTAGTAGGCTACAGAAAGCAGAGCATAGGCTAGACAGCAAGTGCCAAAGACCTTCACTCTTGATGGAATTAGCTACCAAACAGGCCAGAAACTCACGGAACACCCATGCAGCCGGGAGAACTAGTGGCGCTTCGGACGAGCCCAGGTGTACCTGTCTGCATGAGCCTTCCTGCTCAAGTCTGGCCTATGATACCCATCCACGCCAGCTTCTGCTGCTACATTAACCTCTGACCGTGATGTGCTGAATCATGAAAGCTTATCACTTAATATTTAGTATAAGAGCATAATGTATAACATACTGCTTTCTGTGCAGGCATGTAAGCTTGGAAGTCTATAGGATTAAATATTCTTCTTTAGCACAATAATGTATAAGAGAGTCTAGAATTACATGTAACATAGTCATTTCTTTTGGAAAATCATTTAAAGGGCTTTCGGGAAAGTTGACCTAATTTTACAATCGTGCTATGCATGGAGAGGTGGAGAAAGGAAATTACTTTTAGACAGACACTAGGACAGGCAACTCTGGTGGGAAAATGCAAAGAAAAGTCTCATCAGAGTTTTTTGTAAGCTTCACAGCATTTTATTGTTTAAATTTCTGCTGACTACCTGTGCTTCATGACCAACTCTTGAAACTTTTCAAGATCGTTGCTGTTCTTTGGGATGGGAATTAGGTCGTTGTGGCTCATGGAATGAGGGAGAAGTGGAAGTGAGTGTCTTGTCGTACCTCAGGGAAGTATACTCTATCTGCATTCTGGCCCCATCATTTGGCTAGATGGTGCCACCTTTCCTGAGAAGTACATTCTGCTCTCGTTTCTTTAAATGGTATCCAGGAGAGTCGTAGGTGATGACATTAAATGCTAGTCTTTCTTCCAAGTAAGAGTCTCTCCTATGGCTCCCTAAAATAATTCATCCATAGTAACTGACTAGTTATTCTGCTACCTAATTACCTCTTCTCCTCAAACTTAATGAGATTCTCCCTTCCTTTTTCTTTTCTATGCTTCAGTCAGTTTTTATTACTTCAGGCCCTCCAAACGTATTCTGATGACATCTTGTCTTCTGAAACAAATATCAAAATTGATCCCACGGCTGGCCCAAGGCTCATAACACGCAGGAGGAATCTCTCTTATTCACCAGGGTATCGAAGAGGTGACCTTGAGATGTCAGCCCTGGATCCTGACTTAGAGAATGACGATTTCTTTGTCAGAAAGACTGGGGCTTTCCATGCCAATCCATGTGTTCTCCGGGCTTTCGAAGACTTCAGGAGGTTTTCTGAGCAGGATGATCCTGTAGAGAGAGATATAATTCTTCAGTGTAGGGAAGGTGAACTTGTACTTCCAGATCTAGAAAAAGATGATATGATTGTTCGCCGAATTCCAGCACAGAAGAAAGAGGTGCCTCTGTCGGGGGCCCCAGATAGATACCAACCAATTCCCTTTCCTGAACCTTGGACTCTTCCTCCAGAAATTCAAGCAAAATTTCTCTGTGTTCTTGAAAGGACATGCCCATCCAAAGAAAAAATTAATAGCTGTAGAGTATTAGTTCCTTCATATCGGCAGAAGAAAGATGACATGTTGATTCGTAAGATCCAATCTTGGAAGATGGGAACTCCTGTGCCTCCCATCAGTTTCACCCCTGGTCCGTGCAGTGAGGCGGATTTACAGAAGTGGGAAGCCATCCGGGAGGCCAGCAGGCTTAGGCACAAGAAACGACTGATGGTTGAGAGGTCAGAGTGTGTTTCTGCAAGAATTTTGCTTGTAATGGATGGCCTTGTGTAATTTGTGTGAGAGAGTGGCATCGTATTGCCCGACTGCATGTCATGAGCTATGTTGAAGCATCCTGTAAAAGTTTATTTTGCTTTGTGAAACCTTTAGTAATTTCACGGAAAAAGTGCAATTCCATATTTGCACATCTCTAAATTACCTACTTGAGGCCTCTCTAAGAAGGTGTATAAAGCAAAACTTGCCTTTTTCTTAAGGAAAGATTGTGGCACTATTCTGCACCGTGATGTTTCATGATCGTGTTTTTCAATTACATTAACAGACTTTTATTCTCATGTCCAGGCATTTCTGAAACAATCCGGTTCTAGTTTGGTTTTATGTGTTTCTCATTTTGGAGGGTATGATTTTTGTGTAAAAATTTCCCTTAAAATATGGCATTGCAAATTTCATTTAACTTGATTTTGATTTTGTTCTTGACCTAGGTTTCTTGGACTATTAGTGTGTGACTTTCTAAATTTTCTAAAGTTCAGTGCAAACTTTATTAAAAAGCATGAATGTTATTTGCTGTCTGCTAAAATTTACATATATGTAATTATGGCCATTTTTATAATGAGTGCATTTTTGTGTTATGCAACTTGATATTTTTGATTAATGTTAAGTTTATTGAACTTGGGATGGACAAATATGATTAGGCTGAATAAAATTAGTAGACTCAAATCTAACTTTTTATTAGTTCCTGGCAACAGGAAGCTTTGTTATGGATTTATTAGTGCAAGTTAAATCAGGAAACTCTTTATCTTGCTTCATGTGAATTCCTTGAGATATGAGATCAATGAGAATTTGAGACATGATCAAGAATGTGACTGAAGAGGCAACCTTTTAAGATTTGTCCATCTCTAGTTAGACTCTTAAGTTAAAAATGTTGCACATTTACAAACTAATGCCCTGGAAAAAATGACTTTTAATTTTTGGTTTTCTGATTTCTTAGACTCTTTCAAAAGATTTATGGTGAGAATGGGTAAGTTTTATGGTTCGCAGTTAAAAAAACCAGTCTCTGCATATTGTTTGTCCTTTGTGTCATGTGTCATTACACTTCTATCCTGGCATGTCACTAAACGGGGGAGATGCTATGTGCTGTGCATGAGATTTAGAGGGG
>NW_011888935.1:2589959-2592439 GCF_000151845.1 Pteropus vampyrus | reverse complement strand
ATCAGATTTTGGGCAGCATCAAACAGTCATAGGAACAAAGCCTCAGGTCTGTTGACCACAGACAGTTTCGGTCAAACCAAAGATAACATCTTGACCTCAGCTGCGTTTCAGCCCCAGACCCATGAAGGAGGAACGATCCCACAGGCCACCTCCCCTCGAGACCAGACAGAATGACGCCATGACTGACCTCAGGTCTTGATCAATGACCAGCTGCCTCGTACTCTAACCCTGACCATTGGCATGGCCCACGACCCGAACTCCCTCAGCCGCCATGGCTAATAATCTTGCCCCTGCATAACCCATTCCCTAGGGGCATCTGGGAGCCAGCCTTTGAGCGCTAGCTCACCTTGGCGCCATTTCCTTAAATAAACGTTTCCTTTCTCTGCTGCAAACCCCTGCTTAGACCTGGTTTGGCGCTGATGCCCACAGACAAATAAATCTCCTTTTATTTCAGTAAAATCGAAATCGGTTCTTTGCTTCATCTGCAGATTTTGTGACTTCAAAAGGGCCCTCTTCGCATTTTTGTTATTTAAATATATTTAGGTTCATCAGAATATTGGGGGACTTGCTTTATTATTTCCTTGCACAGGATGTTCTCCGTTCTCAGAATCTTCCCGTATATGCGTGAGCATTATGGTCCATGACTTCACAGTCACCGTTTTTTCTTTCTTGATTTCCATTAAACACAATTACTTAAATTGTTTAGTTTTGTTTCTAACCGTGAGAAAATGAAAGTTATGCAGGGGAAAGCTCTTCAAGAGTCCTATCACCTGTGAGCCTACTCCCGTCAAGGGTGAACACCTCCGATCCCCTACTCCCAGGAGGATATACTCACGTGAGACGGGCCCAAAGACACCCGCTCAGAGCAGAAAATCCAAAGAGAAAAATAGCTTCTCTGACCCCCAAGCAGAGTTTGTGGGGTGTTAACTGATCACTCCCAGCATCACCTCAAGCCTACGGCCTTCTTGGCTCTGAGCCTGGGTCATCGCCTACCTCACTCGTGTGACTCGGTCTTACCCGTGATCTGTGTCCCCAGGAGCGGCTGGCTCAATCTTTGCCCGTAGTTCATGATGTGAGCTGATTACCACGTGACTTTTGATTTTCCCGCAAATCTTGGATGAAAGAGGAAGGTGAAACTATGCACGCGGTCATGCCCAAAGTGAGGTCTGTGTTCGCGAGACTTTCAAAGTATGAGAACAGAGCTGGAGAGGAAACGGGTGACAGGGGTACCTGAGTCCAACGAACACAGCAACCTCCATTGTTCCCGGCTCAGCAAATAGCAACCGCAGAATCTTCTCCTTAGGCCAGCATTTCAAAGTCAAATATCTTGAACCAGACGCCAGGCAAAGAGGCAACAGTTGTTTTGTTTTATTCTTTTCATAATCAAATAAGAAGGATTATTAACAGAAAACAGACTAAGCCTAAAGGCCCAACATCATAAAAGGTTTTTACTTAACACGTGTCTCAGAAACAAAGTAAAAATGTCCTAACAACATTCAGCATTTCAAATTCAGATAATTGTGGAAACTGTAAGAAACCAGCAACAAACAGGTTTTCGTCGTTGTTGTTTTGTTTTTATAAAATGCAAAATGCCTTTTGCTGTTGGCTCGTATGATCAAAATGCCCCTTTTTTTGGCAAAGACAGCGAGCAGATGCTATTTTAAACTCAAAACTGAACCAGATACAAGCTGCTGCTGGTTTCTTCCTCGTTAGGGCATAAACCAGCAGAACCCCCCAGGCTCTGGGCCTGCCTCGGGTCATTTCCTGACCACAAAGCAAGAATTTCAGAGGCAAGGACATGGGGCAGCTTCAACATCTTTGTTTTAGACCATCAAGGGCACAGCTTTTCATCCGAAGTTCTGGTTGGCAAGTTCCAAGGAATATGATCTTTTAGCCAATAACCACCCCATCTCGGTATCGTCCCGAAAGGTTGTAATAGCAGACACAAGTTTGTCAATCAGGTTTGCAAAATATACAACTTCTCCCCCAACACTTCTTTCTGGAAAAAAAAAAAAAAATAGTTCTTTCCAGGAAGCAAGGAATTGCAACCGAGAAATTATTTGTTTCTAGCCTGTGAGCAGCATGCAGAAACAGTATTTCAATTAAAATACCAGTTTGGTGATATCTGTTTAATCGTTAACAGATTATACTTTCTGGGTTGAATAACTGAAGATGACCCAGAAAGTTAAATAACTTAGATTACCTAGAAAGTTAAATAAGGAGAGTTTGGTTCAGAAACACAGATTAGAAAATTAGGCTAATTAATCATTTAATTTTCCAAACTATATTCAGAAAGTCGAAGATTATTTAATCTGGCCTGTGCTAAAGTTTGTATTTCACTATGTAGGAAGAGAAATGCTTTGCTAAGCAAATTAGCAATCGTGTAATAAAATTATATAGCGCATTTCAACCTACTAGAAAGAATAACAATAGACATAACTATTTTCTTTTTTGTGCTTTATTTCTATTGAATTTGAATG
>NW_011888935.1:2585782-2588439 GCF_000151845.1 Pteropus vampyrus | reverse complement strand
TCACATTTTTGCCAATTGGTCAATATTTAACCTTGTTTTATATGTGTTTCTGTTTAAAGACCCCTTATTTAGTATATAGGATTGATTCGTTAATATCAAACTCATAGCCAACGGCACCCTAACTCAGGCTGGAACAAAGCTTATCTAACACGTATATTTTCCCCCTAGAGCAGATCACAGCTTTTTTGTGCTCAGAAACATGAGACAGTACTGTCATATTACACTTGGGGGCCACTTCAAACGGTGGGATCACCAACAAAAAGCACGAAACTGTGAAAACCATGGCACCGCATAGACTCCAAGAAGGACACTTGTTTACGGCATGAGAGGCGAAACTTGAAGACACAGTGAGTCACCCCGTTGGACCTCAGCCGGGATCACACATGCGTGTCAGGGGACTCAAATTTCTCTCTGCTCTGTACTTGTCTGTGAAGACCACAAAAGCTCTGTGAGTACTAATTTTGGAGTCACAAACAAATTTTAGCAAGTAGGTGAATATAGAATCCACAAATAATGAAGATGGTCTACATTCAAGAGCTTAGCACAGTACTGAGATGGGACCCCCAATAAATGCTAGCTATTGCTGTCCTTAAGTGATTATTGTTAAGGGAAGCCCCCTGCCAAGGCCTAAGACACAGAGAGGCCACCTTCCACAATTCCTGGGGACCCCAGTGCTACCTACTGTCACCGTCAACCAGAAGAGATGCTTTCTTCTTTAAGACAAACAGTAGGCTAGTCTAGCCCACTGCTCAAGCCTCGTATCCCACAGAGGATAAGCGTCGTGAGTTTTTCCCAAGTGGCACCAACAGCCGTCAGGTAACGGACTCCCGGTGAGCCCACTTTCCAGGTTCTCTAGGGTCACACCCCTCCGAATCCTTAGGTGAACCTCGTGGGGCTCTAACTCAGACACCCTTTCCCCGTCCTGGGCCTTATTTCTCTGCAGTTGACCCTCTTGAGGTGTTTACATATTCCATATGCAAATGCATGACCCCCAGAAAGAATTAACGACCCACGTGATCAAACGAATTCCACACAGTCGAGTGCTTCCCATTCCTCTCACTGAAGGTACACGGCCTGTTTTCTCTTCCTTTCCTTTTCCTTCGTTTTGGTTTGGTTTGGTTTGGCTTTATTTCTCAAGTTCGCCGTTAGCTCTGTCTGTGGCCTCGCACACTCTCCCGTTCCGGGAGCTCGCTCTGGACGTGGAGTTCATTCCTCCTCTGGCTGCCCCCCAGGGTTTTCTCTCTCCCCATCCTCTCTGACTCCCCCACTTCTGGCCTGCTCACGGTCTCAAATTCCAAACACTCCCTCCTCCAGCCGATCTGCCTGCGGCTCTTTCTATAATTGAGCTTGTTGCTCTCCCCTGGCTGTGTCCTCACTTCCCAGAATGGCCTCCTCCCTGTGCGCTTCCTCCCCTGCGGCCTTCAGACAGGGTCATCTTCTCTGGGGCAGGCCCAGACTGTCGCCTTTCCTCAGCGGGGGGGCGTCTTCCCCCGTCCCCTTCTTCCCGTGCCCTTTGTTGAGCTCTGGTCACATTCTTGATTCCCCGCTTCCTCTTCCTCTCTGATCTCTGTCTGAAACCCATCACCTTTGACGCATGAGATTTGTAGGTTTGGATCGTGCAAAAAAAAAATTGGATCGTCTGAAAATAGACGGGTCCTCGAACAGTCTGCGCACCTCCCTGGCGGAACGGCTCGTCATTACACAGGCTCGGAATCAGCGTGGGTCGCATTCGTGCTCTGAACGGCAGCTCCAGCGGGCCCGCTCGCTGCCACCGCCCGCCAAGTGCGCGCCGAAGCCTCCTCCCCAAGAGCTGATACCGTTATTCACAGTTCTGGAGTTTTAAATATGATGGCTAAACGTTAACTTGCTCTGCAGGTGAACACTGTGATCCTTGCTGCTTCGGATTTCCCCGCCCTGCCCCGCTTACCCAGCCCCCCGTTATACTCTGCCAGCTGCCAGCTCGGGCCGCCAAGGGTGGCCTGAAACATCGGTCCAATGACCTCGTCCGTCCTCCTTGTCCCATCTCCTGGTCTCGGCCCTGTCCATTCTTTCCTCGCACGGTCCCTGAGCATTTCTCTGCACCAAGCACTGTTCCAGGCATTGAGGGTAGGCCAATAAAACGATGATCCACGCCCTCTGAGTAGACTCAAACAACATAAATAGCGAATTTTTGTTATGTAGACAAATGAGGTTTGTCTACATAACAGATCATCTACAAAAAGTAGAGTATCTGGTACATTAAATGGTCCTCGGGAGAAAAGGAGGGGCAGAGCGAGCGGGGGGCGAGTTGGGCAGGCGCAGGTCCAGGGGGGTCTCGGTTCAGAGAGTGGCCAGGTAGACGTCACTGAGAAGGGATCGGGGACGCAGAAACTCGAAGGAGGTGAGCGAGGAGGCCACGCAGACACGCGGGGCTCTTCCAGGCCGGGAGGGAACCCAGCGCTGAGGCCCTAAGGCGCGGGGTGAACAGCAAGGAGCCCCATGCTGCAGAGCGCAGAGCCGAGGGGAGCGTCTCGGAGCCGACGGACCTCGGGCCACCTCGGGCCGTCAGCCCCGCTGACCTCGCTGGCTGGGGCCGTGCCCTCTGCAGCTCTCCCGTTCCAGTCGCATCTGCATCCTTGGCTTCCCCGTGTGGCTGATTTCCGACACTTTCTCCAGGT
>NW_011888935.1:2582134-2584572 GCF_000151845.1 Pteropus vampyrus | reverse complement strand
CAATGGCCCGAAGCCCGATCAGACAAGTGCTGGGCTCGCTTGCAAGGCTGACCCCTCCGCAGACACACTTAAGGTGTTTCTACAGGTCTTAATGTTGGGGTTTAGGAGCTGGAGGAGTCTGATGACAGTTCAGAGACTAATGAAGAAAGGGAAGGGAACAGGGTTTGGACAGAAATAAGGCCAGAGGGTCTGCTCCCTCCCCAGGCAGCTCCTGACTCCCATGGAAAAGACGTCTGGGGCTCACACAGTTGTTCCCAGCTCCCGGAGTCTGTCCTCAGTCTGACGGCGAGATCAGGAATCCCCAGTGCTCTTGACGTTGCTAACACCGCCTTAAAGGAGGCCTGTGAGAAGAGTCCAGTTTACTTGGACTGGGGTCTGTCAGTAAGATCTTGTTAGAGGCCCCAGTTCTGAATTCTAGTGCCTCCAACCGGCTGTGTCTGCTTTGCATCCACTCTCACGAGGCCGAAGGAGCCGTGGTAAGCTGCTGTGAATTTTCAGCTCAGGGAATTCTCTCGAAGCCTCACGGTCTCCAACCTGAGCCGCATCACATGGCAGTTTGACTCAGCCTCTTTACTTAGTAGGTTTCACAGTTGACGTCCCCTTCCTCTGCTGTCCCACTTGGAAATGGTCACTGGGTTTTGGACAGGTATTACCGGTCTGCAATTCCCGTAGAAAAGTGACTTGCAAATTTTCTCTAGACTCCATTCTCCGCTCTCAGAAAGGAGGGGTACCCAAGGTATGAAAAGCCAGGCAGGGAGCGAAGGCAGATAGTGTGTTCCCGCGGCATTAATGGGATCCGGTAACTGGCTGTGGGGCAGGCGACACCTGAGGGCAGAGAAGCTTACACATAACAAAGAAACTGCCCAGATGCAAGGGGTCTACATTTTCACAGCAGCAAAACCTTGAGAACGCAAAGCTTGAAAATCTTGCATTGGCCTGACATATAGTGACACGATTACGATTAGGAAAAGCACAGTGACCAATCTGATTAGCCAATACGGAATTAACAAACTCAGTAAAAAAATACTCAACTCCAATGGACAAGAAATGTATATTTTATTGTAGACTTTATCATAAATCATCTGGTCACTTTGGCCAACATATTAGATTTATCATGCATATGGGCACATTCTGGAAAGATATGTTTGGTTCTTAGTTCATCATCTCTGCCAAGGAGAATCCTGGGTCATTTACCTTGTGTCATTTGTCTTTGACTAGTTAGCCTTCTAATTGTCCTCATCTTATGAAGAAGAATGATGGGAAGAATACATAGGGAGAATTGTCTGGAAATGGTTTAAAACTTTGACATGATTTCCTGAGCCATCCTCTGGCTCCTTGGTGATCTGCACTGGAGAGTTAAGCGCACAGATCTGCTTAAGAGGCTAACAGCGCCGAGTACCCCCAGGGCCCTGGAGGCTGAAATATGGGTGCACCCAACTCCCACAGTGCTAAGTCTGAGCTCCCCGCCCAGATGGTTGCACTAAAACCCTCTTTTCACAGAAAAGAAAACCATTTTAAAACCTCTCCTATGCACAAGCAAGCACGGGAATCAAATCTGAGTCACTCATTTAAATCCAAAGCACTATTTTTAGTTGACAGTCTCAGCTGTTAGTTGACACTGTCCCGATGTCTGGGCTTCTTGGTCAGAGTTCGAGGCGTTTGTTGATCATTAATTGACTAGGTGAAACATGACTTATTAATGGGTTTCGGTTCGAGGCTGTGACTAGGTGGCATAATGGTCTTGCCCTTTTCTGCTGAATGATTGCAGTTCAGTAGCTAAGAAGCCATGACCAAACATGGCTCTCGGCCATGTCTTTCTCATCTCTGCTCTTTCCGAAACATGCAGGGTTTTATCAAAGAGCTTTTTATTTGATGCCACTACGTAAGTGTAATTTGGAGAAAGAAACATTTTTTTTAAACCGAGGCATTTTTAAAAGGGGGCTTTTGTTAAAAATATATAAAGCTGGATTTCCCCTAGTGATATGTTTATATTCATGGATCACCCAGGCTTTCTGTGGCCCAGGCTTCCCACACATTCCCGGAAATTTGGTAAAACCTTCTGAGAGGAAGCCTCTCGAAAGATCTCCTTCTGTTTTTTTTAGCATCTCATTTGTCCTCGGACTATTATTCAGCAAGGTCCTAGAATCCAGGGCCCAGGGAATGACCAGGAAAGGGTCAGGGTTCAGGACTTCTGGGGGTGCTGGGCGGGAGGTGGGTCTTTTGGCCCTTCTCTCTGTGGTTACGTTCATTGTCCTGGTCTAGCTGCTTTTTATGCATCCACCATACTTGTTTGTTTATTTGGTGAGTAAAACCTTTCTCTTGTTAGTTCTCATGTTTCTAGATCCCAGCATAATGGCCTGATGACTGCCAGGAAGTATTTTTCAGCCCAGGTCGACCAGTCAGGTCAGTAACCACAGTCCGGGAACTCGAGAAATCTT
>NW_011888935.1:2578451-2579929 GCF_000151845.1 Pteropus vampyrus | reverse complement strand
TTTACTGTTAAAGTATACAGTTGAAACTTACTGGATTTCGTTAACCAATGTCACCATTAAATAAACAAACAAACAAGTAAATTTAAAAAAGCTACGTGCCCTGTCTCTTTCCACTCCGCCCCACCCCGCCTGGCACAGGTGTCCTCAGTCGGGTAGCCTGGAGTGGCCAAGAGCATTGGGGGATCCAGTTCAGGGAGAGGCGAGTTAAACATTTATTTGGATCTCGTCGGGTGCACTCACGTGGTTCGTAAACGCTTCCATGTCTAGTTAAGGGAAACTAGCTGTCCTGCTGTGGCGTGGTTGCCAGGGACTCCTGCTGCCCGCAGGCTGACTCACCCGGCGCCGTGACACTCCTTGCCGGGAGGCCAGAGGCTTCGTCATAGTAACGGCCTGTCATCTGGGCACTGGGCCCATAAGGGCAGTTAGGGAAAACAGGTGCTGAGATGTCACATACTTTCTTCTAATCTTTAAATATGTAAAATTGAAATGGAATGATTGGACCTTTAATCACACTGAATCGAATTGATCAACACTAAAAAAAAAAATTTAATGAACTATGCTTGAGGAAAGACTGAATGACGATTCTGTCTCTCTGTGAAAAACAATCATAAAAAATCATCGTCATGTGAAGAGGTGATCGGAGCATAGAGAAACTATACAGGGAAAGCGTTATAGAAGTTTGTTATGCAGCGAGTTAATAAAAATACTATGTTGAGTGTTTTCTCCCTGGATTTCGTGATATTTGTGGGACTCGTCGGAGTTTTGAAATTTGGAATCGGTTGTCATTTCTCTTCTCACTGTAAATAAAATTTCTCTTTTATACATAACTGTATATTTGTAATTTAGTATTTTTTTTTTCCTTGAAGAGAGCCTTGCAAATCGCATAAACTTCAGGCTCTGTGGGCCCAAGGTCACCTGGCCTGTCCCGCAGACCCAGCTCGCAGCCTCAGGTATATATGTACCTTGTAGCCCCATGGCTCAGCCTGGGTCCTACGTCAGGCTCAGTAAATGTCTGCTGAAAAATATTTCATCCCGAAATCTTATGAAGTTACACTCAGGGTTTACTTTAACTTAATACAGTCAGAGGACAAGAACTCACAGTGGCCTCGAACACCCACCCAGGGCGGTTGCATTCAGCTTCCGTGCCCTTGTGTTCACATAGTGCGTCTACATTCTGTGTCTCGTTGAATCTTTACAATGTTCCCCACACCTAACAAGAGAGAAGAGGAATAAAGGAGGGAAATGTAGGAATTCCTGTCATGACTACAGGTGGCTCAGAATACGGAGTGCACAGCATGAAGAAGAAATTAAAGAAGGATAATGACCAATATCTGCTTAGGACTCCTTGAAAAACCGAGGTCCTCAAATTCCCTTTTCTGCAGAGACCACCCAGCTTTAAGGAGCAGAGTTGGGGCTGAAAACTCATCCGCAAACACCAGCTCCTTCACTTTGATGTTTGCCTCTGTCTCAGAGGCCTC
>NW_011888935.1:2571428-2578401 GCF_000151845.1 Pteropus vampyrus | reverse complement strand
TTTTGAAATTTGGAATCGGTTGTCATTTCTCTTCTCACTGTAAATAAAATTTCTCTTTTATACATAACTGTGTATTTGTAATTTAGTATTTTTTTTTCCTTGAAGAGAGCCCCGCAAATCGCATAAACTTCAGGCTCTGCGGGCCCAAGGTCACCTGGCCTGTCCCGCAGACCCAGCTCGCAGCCTCAGGTATATATGTACCTTGTAGCCCCATGGCTCAGCCCGGGTCCTACGTCAGGCTCAGTAAATGTCTGCTGAAAAATATTTCATCCCGAAATCTTATGAAGTTACACTCAGGGTTTACTTTAACTTAATACAGTCAGAGGACAAGAACTCACAGTGGCCTCGAACACCCACCCAGGGCGGTTGCATTCAGCTTCCGTGCCCTTGTGTTCACATAGTGCGTCTACATTCTGTGTCTCGTTGAATCTTTACAATGTTCCCCACACCTAACAAGAGAGAGGAGGAATAAAGGAGGGAAATGTAGGAATTCCTGTCATGACTACAGGTGGCTCAGAATACGGAGTGCACAGCATGAAGAAGAAATTAAAGAAGGATAATGACCAATATCTGCTTAGGACTCCTTGAAAAACCGAGGTCCTCAAATTCCCTTTTCTGCAGAGACCACCCAGCTTTAAGGAGCAGAGTTGGGGCTGAAAACTCATCCGCAAACACCAGCTCCTTCACTTTGATGTTTGCCTCTGTCTCAGAGGCCTCGCTATTTCAGGGGACGAACTTTACCCAAAGGCCTCATCATAGGCCAGGTGCTGAGTCTGCAGAGCACACGCCCAGGTCCGGCTTTCTGTGCTTTCAATGTCCCTCGTTCCCATTCTGCAGATGCTCTTTCCTGTGGGACTCTCCTTAGTTTGATCTAATGTTGATCCCTTCCCTTATCATTGGTACCTAATTTGCTCCTCTTCTGAGTTTTATGATCAGAACCCTATGACCTTACCTCACTCTTGACCTCCATTCTAGCCCAAGTTCTTTCTTTCTTTGATGATCGGTCTTTTCCTGTCTAGATTTTCATAACCATGGAGACTCGTCCTTTTCTTTTATCCTTTGTAGATGTTCACCTGGCATCTTCATCACTGGACGCTTGTGTTTTAATCCAGTTTATCCCCATCCTCTAATCCTGTCAGTCACTTATAAATAACTACGAAAGTAGCATCCCCACTTTCATGTCTATAGACTACTCATGAACTCTACACGTCCTTACAGAGAGAGAGGGATGGGGTGGGGGGTGGGAGAGAAAGACAGAGAGAGAGAGAGAGACAGAGAGAGAAAGAGAGTGAGAGAGAGAAAGAGAGAGACAGAGAGAGAGAGAGAGAGAGAGAGAGTGCCAAACCAGAATTTATAAACAATGGGAGGAACTGGCTAACCCAGTTAGGGAGGTCAACAAAAGTTAGTGTGAGATAACCAGGATAAATAAAAGAAAGAGGGGAACATAGAGACACTAGTCACAAAGAAGACAGAACTCACATTCACTGTCCTAAATAAAATAAAAAAGGAAGATTTGGAAAACAAAGTCGAGGGTGGGCTTTTAGAGAAAATTGAAAAATAAGTCTAAAGCCTTGAATCATAGGACAGATATTTGAAACAAGGGGCAAAATAAAGAAAATATAGAATTTTTATGTCGCACTGGTAAGAGAAAGGTCCCCTTCTGTCTCAGAAGAATGACCAGGACTAAGTTGAAGATGCAATTCCTGAGCCTCCAGGGTCCATGGTGAACACAGAAGGAGGAAAACACCCGATCACCAAGAAAGACAGCAGCTGTTGCAGGCAGATTACATTCCCGGCTTGTGGAAAAATAAAGATCTAAATAGTTCTTTATGTGCTGCATTTCGAAATGTGATATTTAAAAGAATAATAGTTAGATTTAAATAGAAATGCATTCGCACAAGAAATGTATAAGGTTAAAAGGGGGACACAATAAATTTATTTATATGAGAATTTTCCAGAGGTACATGCAAAGCACATTCAAGTTTGAAGATATGGTGACAAATTATTTAAAAGATAATAAGAATATTTGCTTTTGTTTATTGGTTTTACTCAAAGGACCAGTTACTCATCATTGTACGTTTTTAAGCCTCATTAATTAAAAACCAGTTAACAATAGTCTCAACCTGGATTCTTTTCCAGTTCCCCTGGCTATGAGTGTTTCTTGAAAGGGAAATATAACCAAGTTTTTTTCTACCTTTTCAGAGGGTCTGATGTGCACAAACACACAAGAAGCGAAACAGTTTTCTTCTACTGATGGGGACATAAATTTAGGCTCAAAGAACAGTCCCAGGAGAGCGTCAGATCCTGAAAAAAGGGTAGGTAGGAATTAAAATCTGCATTATCTGATCTTGGCCAAATTTGGAGAATGGCATTTTGCACATAGTAAGAACGCTTCTCTGCGTTTACATTAGAACACTTCTACGCAATATGCAAAATAACACACACTTCGCCAACGAATGAAAGCTTCCATTTGGGAAAATGAGTCTCCAGGTTTTACCCTCACAGGTCCTGTGAGTCTTGGGGTAGATAAAGGCCGGTGACAATATCCACACTGTTTTTCATCCCGCTTCTCATCCTACATGAGGACCACAGAATTGCCAGGGACTGGACACCACGTGCTGACCAAACACAGTGACCAGCACTGATGTCTCTTGATTCATGGGGAAGCTCCCAAAAGAAATCTGAGCAGGAGAGAAACAGCAAGAAGAGTATGACAAAAGTTGCATTTTTTTTCTATTATACCCCAGGTCATGCTGGGTCCCCAGAAAGGTTCAATTTTCTCGGTTGTTAAAAATAAATGCACACTCACTCTGTGACACCTCCGTGTCTCATCCTTAGGTATGTGTGGTACTCCCGATTTGGGCATCATTTCCTGGTAGGAGAAACACAGATTGTATCATCCCTGAAATCCTTTCCCAGGAGGGGATCCGATCTCACAAACAGAGACTGTGTTTCCTGGGGATGCACTGAATAGCCCCACTGTTTTCTCGGAAAGCTCTTTATGTGTTCACTTTGTGCTTAACCAACCACATCCCCAAATAACTCAAGCAAAGAGTCACAGTGAAGAGTTTACATGTGAATTGTTCTGGACAATTTTCTGGCAAGAGGTGAAGCGTTCCAACTCAGGGGCTATTTCTCACACAAGAAGAGTAGGCGTACCTTGGCTGACCAGTCTTTCAGCATCCTCCGCCCCGACTTCTTTAGCTGCGGTGAAGGGTGTTACAGCCGTGAACCAAATCCCAGCTGTGTGCTGTGATCAGGGCACCTCGACCTATGAGGGTTAGTCAGCGCAGGTCTCAAGGGAGGAATTTATGCATCTTTAGAATCATCTCATTGATGAATTGAAGCCAAAGTGTTTAAATCAAGGGTGATGTCTCATATGCTAAGCTGAATTAGTTCTGAGCGTCTTACAAAACTGAGATTATTACAATTCAATGTATCAGTGAAACTTCATCTATATGAGCAAGAGTCGAGACTGAGGTCACCGTGGCATTTACAAGCACGGCTGTATAATTTTTTCACATTTGTCCTATGGAAAGAGAGGTCGCTGTCTCCTCTCCACACTTCTAGGCTCTGACTGAGATAGATAGGTAGATAGATAGATAGATAGATAGATAGATAGATAGATAGATAGATAGATAGATAGATAGATAGAAAGAAAGATAGATAGATAGATAGATAGATAGATAGATAGATAGATAGATAGATAGATATCTCAAAGTACTAAAATAGCCTAGAAATATATATATATCTATTTTTATGCCATTACCGTATTATTTTGATGATCGTAGTTTTGTAGCGTAGTTTGAAATTAGGGAGCGTTATACCTCATTCTTTCTTTCTTGAGATTTCTTTGGCTATTGACCTTTTGTGGTTCCATATAAATTTTAGGATTAGTTCTTCTAGTTCTGAGAAGAAGGCTATTGCTATTTTGTAGGAACTGCACCGAATCTGTATATCGCTTTGGGTGGTAAGGTCGTTTTAACAATATTAATCCTTCCAATCGACGAGCGTGGTATATCCTTCCATTTATTTGTATCCTCTTCAATGTCTTCAGTGTCTTACAGTTTTCAGGGTTCAGGTCTTTCACTGCTTTAAATTTATTCCTAAGTATTTTATGCTTTTTGATGCAGTTGTAAATGAGATTGTTTTAATTTCTCCTTCTGATAGTTTATTAGTGGTGTAGAGAAATGCAACAGATCTCTGTGTATTGATTTTGTATCCTGCACATTAGTGAATTCATTGATCAGTTCTGATCGTTTTTTCAGTGGAGTCTTTAGGGTCTCCTATATGCAGTGTCACGACATCTGCAAATAGTAGCTATACTTCTTCTTTTCTGATTTTTGATGCCTTCGATTTCTCGTTTTCTGCTGTGCCTAGGACTCCCAGTACTATGTTAAATAAAAGTGTTGATTGTGGATGTACTTGTCTTGTTCGTGATCTTAGAGGAAAGTCAGCTTTTCAGGATTGAAGATGTTAGCTGTGGGCTTGTCATATAGAGCCTTTACTACATTAAGGTATGTCCTCTATACCCACTTTGTTGAGCGTTTCTATCATAAAAGGATGTTTTTATGTCAAGGATATTGAACTTTTTCTGAGATATGATTTTTACCCTTCATTCTTTGATGTATCACATTAATTGGTTTATGGATGTTGAAGCATCCTTGTATTCCTGCAATAAATCTCACTTGGTCATAGAGTATAATCCTATAATGTATTGTTGAATTCAGTTTGCTAATATTTTGTTGAGAAATTTTGCATGCATGTTCATCAAGAATATTGGCCTGTAGTTTGCTTTTTTTCTAAGATGTTTGTTTGGTGTTGGTATCAGGACAATGCTCGTTTTGTAAAATGAGTTTAGAAGAGTTCCTCTTTCTTCAATTTTTTTAAATAGTTTAAGAAGGATAGGTATTAATTCTTTACATATTTGGCAGAATTCTCCTGCGAGACCATTTGATTCTGGACTTTTATTTGTAGGGAGTTTTTTGATGACTGCTTCAATTTCAATGGTAGTAATTGGTCTGTTCAGATTTTCTGTGTCTTCTTGTTTTAGTCTTAGAAGATTATATGCTTCTAGAAATTTATCCATTTCTTATAGATTGTTGAACTATAGATTGTAGGCCTATAACTGTTCTAAGTATTCATGAATGATTCATTGCATTTCTGTTCTTTTTTTATTCCTTTAAGTATAAGGTTAGATTGTTTTTGAGACATTTCTTGTTTCTTGGGGTAAGCCCGTATTGCTATGAATTTCCCTCTTAGGACTGCTTTCACTGTGTCCCATAGATTTTGGGTAATTGTGTTTTCATTTGTCTCAAGGTATCTTTTGGTTTCTTCCTTGATCTTGTTGTTAACCTATTCATTGTTTAGTAGCATCTTATTTAGCATGCATTTGTTTGTTTGGGGTTTTTTTCTTGTATTGATTTCTAGTTTCATACCATTGTAATTGGAGAAGACTCTTGATATGATTTCAGTCTTCTTAAATTTATTGAGACTTTTTTTGTGGCCTAATGTGTAGTCTTTTCTGGAAAATGTTCCATGCGTGTTTGATAAGAATGTATATTCTGCTGCTTTGGGGTGAAATGCTCTAAAAATGCCAATTAAGTCTATCTGGTCTAGTTTGTCATTGAATATTGCTGTTTTCTAGTTGCTTTTCTGTCAGGAAGTTCAGTCCGTTAATGTCAATAGAGTGTTAAAGTCCCCCACTGTGAGTGTACTATGGTCAATCTCTCTCTGTATGTCGGTCAATAGTTGCTTTATTTAGCTCCTCCTATGTTGGGTGCATCAATGTTTACAAGGGTTATATCTTCTTGGAGTGATCCCTTTATCGTTATGAATGTCTTGTTTTGTCTCTAATTGCCTTTGTTTGAATGTCTATTTTGTCTGATGTAAATATTGCTACTCCTGCTGTTTTGTTTCCATTTTCATGAAATATCTTTCCCATCCCTTTACTTGCAATCCATGCATGTCTTTTGATCTGACGTGAGTCTCTGGTAGGCAATGTGTCTTGTTTTCTTTTGCCAAGAATTATAATCCCATTATTTTCTTTTTCCTCCCCAATTTAACTATTTTTAAAAATGACAGTTGACATTCAGTGTTCTTTTATATTAGTTTTAGATGTACAACATAGAAGTTAAACATGTATAAAATCTGTGCAATAATCCCCATGATTAGTCTGGTACCCAGCTGGCACTATACATAGTTGTTACAGTATTATCGACTGTATTCTCTAAGGTAGACTTTACGTCTCCATGACTACTTTGTAATTACCACTTTGTATTTCTTAATCCCTTTACCTTTTTCACCTAGACCTCCAAACCCCCTCTTCTCTGGCAAGCATCAGTTGGTTCTCTGCTATCTATGGGTCCGTTTCTGTTTTGTTCATTTATTTTGTTATTTAGATTCAACAAATAATAAATGAGCTCATATGTAGTATTTGTCTTTCTCAGGCTGACTATTTCATTTAGCATAATACCCCCTAGATCCACTCGTGTTGTTGCGAATGGTGAGATTTTGTTCTTTTTTATGGCCAAATAAAGTTCCATTGTATATATGTTCCACGTCATCTTTTCCAGTTGTTTATCCATTTCCATTGAGGTTGCTTCCGTGTCTTGGCTATTATAGATAGTGCTGCAGTGAACATAAGGGCGCATCTATCTTTTTATATTAGTGTTTTGGATGTCTTTGGATAAATATCTAGAAGTAGAATTGCCAGGTCATGAGATAGTTCTATTTTCAGTTGTTTAAGGAACCTCTGAACTATTTTCCATAGTGGTTACACCAATTTACATTTCCACCAATGGGGCATGAGGGTTCCCTTTTCTCTGCGTCCTAGCCAACACTTGTTGTTTGTTGATTTATTGATGATAGCCATTCTGACAGGTGTGAGATGATATCTCATTGTGGTTTTAATTGGCATTTGTCTTATTGGTGACCTTGAGCATCTTTTCATATGTCTATTGGCCATCTGTGT
>NW_011888935.1:2567950-2570283 GCF_000151845.1 Pteropus vampyrus | reverse complement strand
AAATTGCAGATTCATGATCAAAATAAATTATTGTTTTCAGTGACTAAATTTTAGAGTGAATTATCATGTAGCAACCTAGAATCGACACAGTCGATTTGCCACAGGATGTATTTAGGCATTCTGAAGATTAAAAGTGATTTTTTTTCTTTAATCTAATTTTGAGTTTGAAATCTAAGAAAGTAGATTGAGTTTAAGAGAGGACATACTTTGCAGCAAATATAAATTTGATGCGTTTTGCAATAAGCTCCATTAAATCAATTTCTTGTGTGTTTAAAATTGAAAGCAGCAATATTAACAGCAAACACGTGGCACTATCCGCAAATTCAAATGATAATATTATTCCTAACTTGAGTTTCTCGTTGTTGTTCCCTTTGACATTTTTGCCTTCAATTGCATGACTTTCGGTGATGGGCTATTTTAGCACTTTAATTTTTCTGGAACATTAGATTACATGGAGAAAATTGCGATTATATGACCATTAAGATGTTCAGCATAGGGCAGAATACATCAGCACAAACCTTATGAAATGTAAAGTAAGTGAAACACTAAAGAACCTGATATATTTATTACAACACATCTCCAGTACATACAATGAAGTTATATTATTTATGCATCCTTCCACTTGACAAACATGTAACGAGCTCCCCCTGCACGTACCAAGCATCTGCTGGGGGCTAACCCTAAGAAGGCATCGTGAATAACAATGAATAACAATGACTAGCTCTGAAAAGGAAAACTGTTCTTTTTTCTTCTCAGTCAGGTTCAAATACCTCCCACTCTTTTCTGCAAAGGATTTCTACTGATATATCTGGGAACACCAGGGTTTATGGTCCCCTGTCTGTCTCCAATGGGGCAGACATCGCCCAGGGAGACCCACACACTTCAGGGGCTGAATATCCTGGAAAAGGCAATACATTGGCTCGGATTTCTTTATATTAAGCCGACATGGTGGTATCAGTTATTTTCGCTTCCTTGCTGTTCTTCCCCTAATTGTGGTGACAGGACCCTTCAGTTTTTTCCTTCAGTTCAGCACCCACATTTGCTGCTGCCCCAGGTCACATAAGGTGGCACTTTCCATTCTCCTCCTGGCTACGATCACTGGTTTGGATCTGGGAAGGAGTCGCAAGCCAGGAAAATCGGGGCCTTCTTTGTAGCTAAGATCTGGGGTTGCAAGCCCAGCGGGTCTGAGTCTGGATCTCACTGCAACCAGGAGGGGAGTGTCTGACCTGGGGTGAACCTAACGCAGAGGGAAACGGCGGACATGGAGAGATCCATCAGGCACTGGGCTGGGAGCAGGCCACATGAGCCAGTAAGTCTCATCTTTTTGCTGAAGCTCATTTGAATAAGGTTTCTGTCATTTGCAACCAAAAGATTCCTAAAATAGCTGATCTATCGGGTGAACCTATTTTTTGGCCAAGAAATGGTATAGATAGAGGCAAAATTTGAAAGAAGAGGTGGAGAAGAGCCCAGAGGCCAGGGCCCCCTCAGCGAGGATGTTCCAAGCAGCTAACGATGAAGACGAGAGTCCCAAAGGTGCCTGTGGTTTGGGAGTCGAGATGAAGCCGCGGAAACCAGGGTCCAGGGAAACTTTGAGACGGTCTCTATCTGTACATATGGACTCGATACTTCGCAACGCTAGAACGTAAGTGTTATAAGATTTTAGAAGTTTTCTACAACATAATTTAAAGTTTCCGAAGAACACCCATAACGCCATGTCAACTAACCTTCACGACCGCCCGCGGACTTCATCATTATCCCACATCGGAGGCGAGCGAGACCCAGAGGCAGAAGCACATGGATTTGGATCCAAGTTAACTGACCCCAAAGTCAGTGTTCTTTCCACTGTTCCACTCTTGTTTGAGAAAACATCGATTATCTTTTTTGTGCTCTCGCACTTGAAGCATTTTTATTGGGGGAGAAAAAGGAAATAGCAAGGATTCTGATATCAAAGTGTTTCAGAAACTTGTCTCAAACCAAGATTGTAGGAATGCAAAGCTGCCTCTTTGAGATGGCAAATTGAAAAGAAAAAAAACCTTTTTTATTAGATCGGGATAGTCAGATAATATTTTTAAACCGTTACTAGATTTTTCTGACTCTCTGAACAGTACCCCCCGCCTCGCCATTCCCCACCAGCCCCGTGAGAAGCGGGGGACGGTTAGGGGAATTACAGGACAGTTGACAAGCCCCCTCTGATATTCCAGAGAGAGTTTTGCAGCAAGACAATCAGCCGGAGAGGTTGGCATCGTCAAAGGTAAAGGACTTCTGAAATTAATTTTGTCCCAATTAATTAAGAATCTGACCAAGAGGAGAAAATCATAGTTCTGTATAAGAGA
>NW_011888935.1:2562544-2567515 GCF_000151845.1 Pteropus vampyrus | reverse complement strand
GCCCGCGGACTTCATCATTATCCCACATCGGAGGCGACCGAGACCCAGAGACAGAAGCACATGGATTTGGATCCAAGTTAACTGACCCCAAAGTCAGTGTTCTTTCCACTGTTCCACTCTTGTTTGAGAAAACATCGATTATCTTTTTTGTGCTCTCGCACTTGAAGCATTTTTATTGGGGGAGAAAAAGGAAATACCAAGGATTCTGATATCAAAGTGTTTCAGAAACTTGTCTCAAACGAAGATTGTAGGAATGCAAAGCTGCCTCTTTGAGATGGCAAATTGAAAAGAAAAAAAACCTCTCTTTTTTATTAGATCGGGATAGTCAGATAATATTTTTAAACCGTTACTAGATTTTTCTGACTCTCCTAACAGTATTCCCCGCCTCGCCATTCCCCACCAGCCCCGTGAGAAGCCGGGGACGGTTAGGGGAATTACAGGACAGTTGACAAGCCCCCTCTGATATTCCAGAGAGAGTTTTGCAGCAAGACAATCAGCCGGAGAGGTTGGCATCGTCAAAGGTAAAGGACTTCTGAAATTAATTTTGTCCCATTTAATTAAGAATCTGACCAAGAGGAGAAAATCATAGTTCTGTATAAGAGAAGGCCCAAGAAGAACGGAGGAAGCAGTCACAGAAAATCCATCCGCTTGCTGTCCCAAAGAGACCGTGGGGGGCAGGCGGGGTGCAGAGGGGCGTATGGGAAGGAGATAGTGGGAAGTCATAACCTGATATTCCCACCTTGGGAATTTGATCCGGAGCTGGGAGGCCTCCCTGGACAGGCTGAGCGGAGCATCGGGGCAGACGGGCTCGTGCTGACTGCCCTGTTCCCTCAAGGGCTGAGACTCAGCCTGGGGAGGAGGATGGAGAGCGCGATCAGGCAGAAAAAGTGTTCGGATGCAGGTCCTAAACCTCTGACAGCTTCTGCGTAGCACTGATAGTAGGTTGGGAACTTTAGGGCCCGATAATTATGGGGCGGGGATTATATACTAGAAGCTGTAGGGTATACGGCCTAGCCCAGGGACCCCGTGGCAAATGTGGGAGACTCAAGCGATTCACGTCAGGGAGAGCCAAGAGAAGAGAGAAGGTTGGCAGAGATAGGCCCAGCTCCAGAACCAGTCAATAAAGAAAAATCATGTGGTCATCAGCCGCAGACGCCAGCAACGAAACGGGTCGGCTCCCTTCAGCAGGTGACAGCCAGGGCCCACTCGGGTGCAGCAGGAGGCCAGCAGTTCCTTTCTCCCCAAGTCCTGAGGTCATGTGAGGTGTCCCTCCATTACCCAAACGCCACCAAGAAAAGGGGAGGAATTCGAAAGTCTGAGCAGTTATCCCAAAGGGTTGATTGAGACCTAAAGAGAATGGTAAAATGATTGGACCAAATTGGACCGAAATTGGTGTGTGAGTGGTGGTGGTGTTGGGGGCGGGGACACCTCAGTAAGGTGGAACCTCCTGAGGACTCTGGACCCCATTATCAGCATGACTGCTAATTCCCCACCTAAGTCTTAGCGCGTTTTTATTCTTTCCACTGCAGAGTGATTTGATCTCTTCCTTTGGAACACTCTTCCCCTGGCTCGTTTAATAATATATATCATCTGGAGAATTTATTAAAAACATGGCTCTTTATATTTTCCACACAGTACTGCCAGACCCTCTGAGGGAGGGTCTGAGAATCCATAATTTTTACAAGCACCTCTGGGGACCCTCGTGATCACTTTGACAAATGCTGTTGTCGATTCTAGTGGAATCTAACCTGTGAAATGTGTCACACGGCCTCTAAGTGTGTGGCCTGGCGGGCCGATGGTTCTGGCTGCGTCTGCCGCTACCACGCATTGTGAATCTTCTTAAACCACGACTCTTCCTAATTATACTTCTTTCTCCTTTGATGTTTAGGGGCTCAAATGTCCACTTCGTTATCGTGCCTACACACAGCCAAATTAAATTCTGTCAATTTGGTTAAAGATGTTAAGCCCTTTGTTTTGAGCCCTGCCGACCGACCAATCAACAGCTTGGATGGCGACATCCCAAGTTTTCCTCTGGCCATGGGGATTGGTGTGCGGCGAAGCTGATGAGGTGGGTTCTCTGATGAAGTGAAAGATGCCCCGTCTCCACCCTAGGTGCAAATGGGGCAGAAGAATTAATGAATCTCAGTTCATATCAGTGAATGAATATCAGTTTGCTGGGGGTATTCATCACAGAAACCTTCATTTTTGACAAGCTCGCCCAGAAAGTTTGCAGATGACACACAGCGCCAGAGAGCAAGAACCTATGCTTATATCAGCCACAGTCCAGATTCTGGAGTAAAGAAAGGTGTTTTCGTCAGGAATCACGGTAATTTCCAGAAAAGAAAAAAGATGACAACAAAGAGCGCATGGCTTGAAGCCTGTGAGTCTGAACCTGCAGCTCAGCTAGGAAAATGCCTCTTCCAGGACCGAGTGATCAGGACGAAACCTTAGAGAGCAGAGCAGAGGCTTCTGGTCAAATGGCAGCCACCCGGACCCAGAGGGTGGCCCAACAGGGACTCGTGAAATACCGACGGGAGAAGAGGGACAGAGGACGGGTCAGACACGGTCTCCATCCTCCCAGCGTCGACAGACCTCTGCCCCTGCGAGAGAAGCAGCCCGTGCCTGGTGACGGTCCTACAGAGGCGCAGGATCCGGGAGGGCTCTGCAAAACGAGTAGACTTTTGTAGACTTTTGTTCCTGGTTTTATTTTTGTTCCTGGTTTTATTTCGTTTTCCTATTCCACCATGTTCCAAAAAGGTTTGGAAGCGATTCTGAGTTGGGTTGTTCCCAGCTGAGAAGTGGTTTGCGGGCGGAGGAAGCAGCAGGAAGCGAGGCACAGAATGCGGATGAATGAACGCAGCAGGGCGGGGTGGCGGGAGAGGTGGCACCCACACCCTCCGAGGCACCCGCATCGCCCCCGCTGGAGAGGGGCGAGGAGGGCGGGGCCAAGGCTGGTCAAGAGCTGGAGAAGAGCGACCTACACAGAGACATCTGAAAAAGCAAAATCTGTAGGCCTGGGCGCAAGTCGAATGCGGTGGGTCAAATTAAAAAGGGAAGACTTGAGAAAAAAGCTGAAATTTCTAGTTTGCGAGCAGACCAGATGGAAACATAATTAGCCACGATAGAAAATTTGTATAAGGTTCAGGCAGAGAGACACCCGGGCAGGAGGGGAGCAGTCCATTTAGAACCGGTCTGTCTGGAATTTTTAAAATATAAGTTGTGGGTGATATGGGTCAATGGGTGAAACTTCCATTTGTAATCTAAACAAGGCCTGGGATGTAACATACAGCACGGAGACTGTAGTGAATACTGTTTTGCGTATTTGAAAGTTCAAGTAGGGTAGATCTTAAAACTTCTCATCACGAGAAAAAAAATATTTGTAACTACACAAGGTGGCGTTCATTAACTAGACTTCTGCAGTGATCGTTTTGCAATATATACAAATATCAGATCATTCTGTTGTACACCTGAGACTAACATAATGTTATGTGTCAATTATACTTCAATAAAAATTAATTAAGGGGAAAATTCCGAAACAAAAGGTGTTTTAAATATCTTCGGATAGCTCGAGTTATTAAATAAAGTGTTTTGATATCTAAGGACCAAGGGAGGGGGGAATAGATTCTTCAAAGAAACACGGACCACAAATAGATGGTCTACAAAAGCCTACCTTGATTATCTCACTCGAGGAGAATAATTTTGACAAAACGATGTGTAAGCAGGCTATTCTGCTAGAAATAGTTAATATATCAGGTGTTATTTTTAGTTTCAATTGCAAATGAAGGGGAACAGATGATCCTTTCTGGAATAGACTGTTGTAAAAAAATATGGATTATGAGGTTATTTATTTGTAGTAAATATCAGATACTGCACAAATAGAATACGTCATAGTGCTGACTCAGGCAAGTATGAGAGAATTCTGAAGCCAAACGAAGGATAAAAATAGATGATAGATAGATGATAGGTAGATAGATAGATGATAGATAGATAGATAAACAGACAGACAGACAGACAGACAAATTAACTAGAACTATCTCTGGAACGCTACTAGTCAGAGCCGGGAGCTGAAGCTCCAACCTCAAGAAGGGAGCAGAGCAAGATGAATACAGATTAGAGCATAAAGTCTTCAAAAATAAGATGAGCATAGGCTGAGAGCACAACCTGCAACATTCTTGAGACCTAGGCACTGATCACCCATCGTTTTATCCTGTGCTTCCTTGAGTTTGGGTATTTGTTGGGTTGTGTTTGTTTTTGCTTAGCAGAAAATCCCCCGAGAAATGGTAAGGTGCCAACAGGCCGGAGGACAGCAGTTGCAGCCCCGAATTCTCTCTTCAGAATGGGGCAGGGGAGGGGACAAGCCAGTGGGAAATAACAAACAAGACAGCTAATTAACAGAGCCCAAGAGTCAGCTGAGGGGACTGGTCCAGCCAGCAAGACTTCTATAGCTTTAACCAGTGACAGACTGTGCCTGGGGACCTGGAATGCATAGGTCAAGCCCCTATCCCAAAATAAGGCACAAAAACAAATCGAATCTGTGTGCCTCAGCTTTACCTCTGAACATACACATCGCCTTAGAGAAAAACAGCAGCATTTTGTGCAAGAAACTTGGTGAGCCCACGGCATGGACAACGTGCCAAGAGAGTCAGCTGATGTTTGATCTCAGCGAGACTCAGCCTCTTTGAGTTTCCTTCCCTGGATAACGAGCACATGTCACTGAGGCCTCTGATAACGCAAATCTTGTCCCTGCTTTGTTCTCCAGCTGTCACTTGAACGTACTGGTAAAATTTCAACAGACAATAGTGATATCGGCAAGTCAGACAGAAGCTCTTTTAGTGATTTCGGCAAGGTGTCTGGATCTACTTAGACATCGGGGGCCCGGGTCTGGCCGACAAGACAGAGAGGAGCATCAGCAGCTACGGGCAAGGGAGGCAGGCACATGGGACACGGTGGCTCTGGAGTCACCGAGCAGGG
>NW_011888935.1:2559514-2561809 GCF_000151845.1 Pteropus vampyrus | reverse complement strand
GAATGTTAACATACTATTTCCTCTTTCGAAAAGGGATTTTTAATTCTTTAATTTTTAAAGATATTTATGCCAGGCTACTTCTGGACTGGACATTTTGAAAAGCTGAGAGTTCCAATATTGCAGGACAATATTTTTAACATCTTCACTTGTGTAAGAGCCCATTTTCACAATTAACCACTTCGTTTCACCTAGACAATTATACCACATCCACATGGTTAATTCTCTTCTCTTCTGAATTGACTTATATTTCATTTGAAAAAGTAAAATAAAGCAAAATGATCGGACTCCCTCAGTTTGGACCCTGGGGCTCCATAAGAGCTTCCTCTCACCGCCATAATCAATTACCACAAACCGGGTGGCTTAACGCGACTGACACGTACTTTCTCACAGTTCTAAGTCCTAAGTCCGGGTGTCAGCAGGGCCATGCTCCCCCCGAAGGCTCTAGAGAAGAACCTTTCCCTGCCACGTTCAGCCTCTGGTGGCCCCACACATCTCCAGGCCTATCTCTACCTCTGTCTTTACATGGCCATCTCCCATCTGTCTGTGTGTCCACTCTGTCCCTTGTAAAGACACTTGCATTGTCCACTCTAATCCACGATTACCTTATCTCAAGACCTTCAATGTAATTACATCTGTAAAGACCCTTTTCTGAATAAGGTCACTTACACAGGTACCAAGGGTTAGGACTTGGACATTATCTTTGGGGGAGGGGCAAAATTTGCCCCGCTTACCAGCTGTGTGGCCTTAGGCAAGGTACTTTATCTCTCTGTGGTTTTACTTCTTCATCTGTAAAATGAGGATGGTAACAGTATTCAGTCACTATACAAGTAAAGAATACTTGCAAGCCACTCAGCACAAAGGCTTGAAACATAAATATTGGCTATTATTATTTGCTTGGGTCATGAAAGAAATGAAGAAACCAACAAAAAATCAAGGTATGATACTGCTCTTTACCACGTACTGTACTTTACAATGTTGTAATATGTGTTTCCCATTTTAAGTTTTACAATATTTCTTTCTTTTCAGCTTCACTAAATCTCTGTGAAATGGAAGGACATTTTAAGTATCATATTATACCTGTTTTGCAACTGAATAAACAGACATGGCGTAGTTGGGTCATTTTCAATACTGGATAGGAAAGCCGGAACTTGAACTCTGGTGGTCTGACTCTAACTGCAACCCTCTTTCTATTGTACCCTCTTTCTATTCTGCCAATGTACCCAGGCTAGTTATTTTATGTTTTTATGAAAAAGCGTCCTTCCATATCCAACATTTCGTCTAGCTATAAGGAAGGGATTGTGATTTAGATCTTGATTTGAAATATATCTATGACAAATAATATGGGAGACAAAAAAGCAAGATAAATTAGAAAAGAGGGAAACAAAATATATATTTGTGAAATGACTAAAGGTAGGCTTCATTTTAAATGTTATTTTCTTCAAATTTCATATGTAATGCTTTGGCATATTTGGTCCAAAAGAGGTCTATCAGGCAACATTTTCAGGCAAATCACTTCCAATCTGCTCCTCTGTCTCCCTAGGATATTTGGTGGGTCAGAACCACAGGCAGAAGTCCACAGGGAAGCCGTGAGTCACCTTTTCCCCTTCGTAACCTTGCTCAGTGGCAGCTAACAGAGGTTCTGGCCCAACTTCTTTGCCAGCCGCGCTGAGGACGAACCCACTCTATTTGTTCTCATGGTATTCCTTGGTGGGGCAGAAATTAGATCTATTGAAAAAAATGCACACAAAGGAAGGATTCTGGCGTTTTCATCTAGATCACTCGGCCTCTAGTTCTTGAATTCCCCTGTGAGCTCTGGCGAGAAGCCAGAGAGTTGCTTCATCGAAAGACAGAAGAGAAAAGGTTAAGGAAGGGGTGAGCTGAGTAGGTGGGGACACATTCTTATAAATTTTATCCTCAAAACATGGAGTGTGAATTGTTACATAAGGCAGTGAAATATGAATAAACATGAGTATTACAAACTCCTTTGGAAATTGGACTCACACTGTTTAAAGTCACTTTAATAGCCCTGTGGTTTATTTGATAATGTATTATCCAAATCGCTTTCGAAAGCCTCAAGGCACACGTACAATGAAATCATTCAGGAAAGTTCTTTAAACAATCGATAATAGCAGTAAAATGAAAATGGGCTGCGTCTAATGCGAAACCGCATGAAGATAATTCTTCGCTCTTTTATGGCGTTTACCTGGAAGTGTAACTGGCTTCTGGGTAAGAATTAATTAAATCTCACAACTGGAATCAGGGGCAAAATTCCAGACAAGTACAATTCGATCCTGT
>NW_011888935.1:2555716-2559464 GCF_000151845.1 Pteropus vampyrus | reverse complement strand
AAATGTTATTTTCTTCAAATTTCATATGTAATGCTTTGGCATATTTGGTCCAAAAGAGGTCTATCAGGCAACATTTTCAGGCAAATCACTTCCAATCTGCTCCTCTGTCTCCCTAGGATATTTGGTGGGTCAGAACCACAGGCAGAAGTCCACAGGGAAGCCGTGAGTCACCTTTTCCCCTTTGTAACCTTGCTCAGTGGCAGCTAACAGAGGTTCTGGCCCAACTTCTTTGCCAGCCGCGCTGAGGACGAACCCACTCTATTTGTTCTCATGGTATTCCTTGGTGGGGCAGAAATTAGATCTATTGAAAAAAATGCACACAAAGGAAGGATTCTGGCGTTTTCATCTAGATCACTCGGCCTCTAGTTCTTGAATTCCCCTGTGAGCTCTGGCGAGAAGCCAGAGAGTTGCTTCATCGAAAGACAGAAGAGAAAAGGTTAAGGAAGGGGTGAGCTGAGTAGGTGGGGACACATTCTTATAAATTTTATCCTCAAAACATGGAGTGTGAATAGTTACATAAGGCAGTGAAATATGAATAAACATGAGTATTACAAACTCCTTTGGAAATTGGACTCACACTGTTTAAAGTCACTTTAATAGCCCTGTGGTTTATTTGATAATGTATTATCCAAATCGCTTTCGAAAGCCTCAAGGCACACGTACAATGAAATCATTCAGGAAAGTTCTTTAAACAATCGATAATAGCAGTAAAATGAAAATGGGCTGCGTCTAATGCGAAACCGCATGAAGATAATTCTTCGCTCTTTTATGGCGTTTACCTGGAAGTGTAACTGGCTTCTGGGTAAGAATTAATTAAATCTCACAACTGGAATCAGGGGCAAAATTCCAGACAAGTACAATTCGATCCTGTTATAAAGCACTGTTTTCCTTCTCAGATGGGGTTATACCTGGGTCACATTATGCCCAGGTGTCCGTGGGAACGCAGAACGCACCTTTCACTCTGTACCCCTGAGTGCTTATTACACAAGGTCATCTTCTGTCCAGGAGACCGATGAAACGACTGACTCAGAAACATTTAGTTTCTGTTTTCCTCATCTGTTCCATGCGGCCTTTCAGCTCCTAGTCCCAGATGATGTCCATCTAATGCCATATTTAGAGCATTATAGCACGTGGCATAGCGAGACAGTAATGAACTCCCCAAACGCGACTGCTTCTCATTTCTCCAGTCTGTCGTCAGCGAAAGAACTGAACAAAATGTGTCCCGTATGCCACAGGAGCTATTTTGACTAAACGTCGGGAGACTGGTCTTTCTTCCTGCCTTCAGTACTGGATTTTATTTAGTTATATATTTCTGGAAACTTTATTTTATTTTTTTTTTAAGATGTAATTCCCCTCTAACTGGAACTTGAAGTCTGCAGAGCATATGTCTTCCAGGAGCTGGACTGGGAGCCCAAAGCAGGAAATGGCCAAATATATCCGTCAGATGGCCGAGGCCTCACTGTTCCCTCTTCCATTTGAACAGGAGCCTTTAAATGGCAGACAGTCCATTTGGGGAACTCTGTGCCCTTTTGTCCAGCCCCCTTTCAGAACTTCATGTCTCATTTCCTGTCTGCTGAGTTGAATCTGCCCCCCATCTCGTGGCTCAGTTAGGCTTCGTTCATGTCCACCTCCCAAACCACCCCCCAACCCCGCGTGCAGAACATGCTTCTCAGAGTCACGGCCAAATCGAAGACCTTCCTCGCCACTTGGGATAGATACAAAGTCTGGACAGACATGACCGTGTGCAAATAGGAAACAGAGGTCACATATATGGCTTATGTGGCTTCGACTGGCTGAGCCAATCGAAGTGAAGAGATTTAGAGAGGGGTTTTCCGAGAAGGTTTCGAGGAGGCTGGAAGTTTTAGGACATGTTCTAAATGTTAAAATTTAAAGGAATGAAAAGGCAGGTTCCATGAGAAAAAGGTATGCTCAGAGCAGAAAAAAATCCCAGAATAATATGAGCATAAGGAGATGAGCTGCTGTGAGCCTGAAAAAAATTGAAGACGATTAAAGTCCAAAACAGATAGGCTTGTTCCACAGTCTCTCCAGAGAGTGGATAAGCAAATATGTCCTTTCAAGACTAATTGCTGTTCTGTTGTTGCATTTAGTGAAGCATGTTATAGATTCTCAGATGTCTCTTCTGACTCGAATGATAAAAACAATAGTTCCCTATTGCTAACTCCGAAGAACAATGCGTTGCTAATTGTCACATCACTCATCTATTTCTGACGGGAACCACAGAAGCGGTCGCTAGGCACTAGAGGAACATTAGGAGCTGCTACAAAACTCGGATTCCCATCCCTGGGAATAACACAGCCACTCCGCCCCCGCAGGGCCAGCTCTGCAGCCAGCGCACAGACGCCCTCCCCAGGGCGAGCCCACACAGTTCCCCAGCCAAACGCCCGGCGACGACCCTACTTCGTCATTGCTGTTTAAAGCAGCCTCCTCCATAAGCCATGCCGCCAAATCCTGAGTGCAATGAGAATTCTTCTCCTTGGAGGCTGCTGCTTCCCCGCCAGTCCTGCGGTCAAGGGCTTCCGAGCTAGAGGAGCGGGGCGCCCCGGATACCGGGAGCCTCCTTTCTCAGGATTGGGGTCCAACAGTCTCACCTCTAAACCGCATCGCTATCGGAGGCCCAGGGAGCGCGGGGCGTCGCACCTGGGCTTTGCCTCCGGTCCCCTCGCTTGTCTCCAGTGCGTAAATACACACCTGCTGGTTCCCGCGTCCGCTGTCCGCCCTGGTCTGGGGTCATCGGTCCCCGCATGTGGAGGACATGGGAGGGCCCAGTGTCCTTGAGGACCAAAATTAAAGGATGAGGGGACCGCGTGAGAGAGGAGATTAGAGAAGTCAGTTATAAGCCACGTGTACATCGCTTCCCAAACAGGCGCCCCCCGCTCCAGATGATGTGCTTGGAGCAGACCAGGGTAAACCTGGTCCCCACTGCGCATGCCCACCGCCCCCAAATCCGCCTCTGCAGAGCCTCTGCCTCCTGCGGTATTAGCTGAAACCGTAAACTGTTGGCGAAATGGAGAAGGGGGTGAGCATTCTTGTCCTTTATTCGAGACTGTGAAATAAGCAAAACGGGGAAATTGGAAAGTAGAGAAGCAGAAAATGATTATGTTCACTTGTTCTTGCCTTAAGAAAAAAAAAAAAGAGGGAGGATGTACTGCGCTGTCCATTTTCTCAGAAAGGAAATCAAACCCGAGTGGATGAGCAAAGAGCCTTCTGAGGACGGTACCAAGCGAGAAGGTCACCCAGGGCTCCTCCGTCGGGGCTTCGGTCTGCATGAATTCCTTATGAGCACCTTGAGAAAGGTTCTCTTTCCCGTCTAAGCCCCAGAGTAAGGCCAGTTTTAGCTCTGACTTCTGCAAGTGGTCCCAAGTGAGCATGGCCGCTGGAGTCTGGACAACAGGAAGCGGGAGAAACTTCGAGGGTTCCTTTAAGAGAAGACACAGGATTCTCACCTGCGTGAAGAATAAAATCCGCCAAGGATGACCCCTGTCCCCTCCGCTCCCCGCCCTTCCCCCAGCCACACACACACAGATACTCAGTGTGGTCACATTCCAGCATCCTCTGAGGAAACAGAAAAGAATAAATCTAGCCAAATTCATCTTTAGGGGAAAACAGATAGTTATAAAATACGTTTTGTGAGTCAGAAGAATTCCTAGAAAGAAAAAAGAAATAATACTGATAATCAGTTGGCAATGCAAATAAATTGCTGCCACTTCCTGCCTCCCTCTCTCTCTCT
>NW_011888935.1:2544808-2554301 GCF_000151845.1 Pteropus vampyrus | reverse complement strand
ACTTATTTTGACCCCAGATCCATGCAAGATAGAAAACTAATCCCCAGTGTTGACTGCCAGGAGGGAAAGACTTGCCATTTATTAAAGAGACCATCGCAAGAAAAATGCCATCTGCCCTACCCGGCTGTTAACTGGTGGAAGCAAAGTCCACCACTTGACCCCTAGGCGCCCTAATTTTCAGTGCAAAGATTCCTGGTGCGTTTCTTTAGAAAGGTGAACACGTTCGCTACCTTTTCTCTGATAAAAACTGATGTTGAGCACAGCTCAGCCTTGTCTGCCACCGCCTTTTTGATCGTGTCCGCATTTGAGGTAGGAGAAAGTGTGGCTGCAGTTGTAGGTGTTTTGGGTCCATCTTCAGATTCAACTCAGGATGCTGAAATCTAACCCACGGGAACATAGGGTTTTACGTTATTTCTTCTCTGCCTACCACCTCGTTCTTTGGGTTTAGAGGGAGAATTATTGAGCCAGGTGTGTTCACCAAGGCTTCCTTGTGTCCACTGCTGTTTGCTAGCCTCACAGAAAAGTAAGATTTAAATTTTGCATGTGTGTTTTGTTGTTGTTGTTGTCGTTGTTACTATGGGAGCAAAGAGCTTTAAGATGCTTGTAGAGTCCAGCTAGAAACACAAATCTTTTCCTTTTATCTTTTTCTAGTTTTTGAATTAATTGATGACAATTAAAAATTATGAAAAAGCAAAGGAATATGTATATTTGCAGCTCCTCTTGATAGTAGATTCCCTTGAACCCAGTAGGCGCGCACTCCTGTGTGCAGTGAGTAGTGACCGCTAGGCAGAGGGTGGCCCTTCCTCCGGGTGAGTACCCTCCCCTTCCACTCAGTTGCTTCCACTCCCATCACTTGGGCCAGTCACGTCACCCATGAGTCCCGGTCTTTTGGTTTTTCGCCAGCAGATATTTTTATCTGGGCCGAAGCAGGTTTTATAAAACCAATTTCTTATTCTTTTAAACCCATGGGTGATAAAAATAAGGTGAAAAATATCTCCAGTGACTAACAATCTTTTCTGGCTTGAGTACCTGATCACATTTGGCGGATAATTTATCTCCCTGACGACAACTCAGAAATAACTAAAAGTGGGTATCTCTTGATCCGGGATAGAATTTCTCTGCTCTGGGAAGACATAAAAACTCAGAGAAGTTACCCTTAACTTTGCATGTTCTGAGCTGTCAGCCCTGAAGTATTGTCTGATGATGGACAGGTGACAATTCAACTTGCTTGACATTTTCTTTGACCTCTCATTGAACACATCGGTATTTCTCTTAGAACCTTTTCAAACTTAGTTTCAGAGTCGCCATTAGAGGCGCTTCTTGCCACATGATTCCCTGCTCCTGGACTCCTAGTCGATATCAGTTTCAAGCATGAGACCCCGCCTCTTCTTCTATATGAATATTCTTCCCATCATCTGAACTTGGGATGCTCCCAAACTAAGCCCGAGTTTAGTACATTTAAATGGAGTCAAGCAGGATGAATTCTTAAAAAAGCCTTTTTTTTTTCTGAACCAGCAGTGACCCTCATGTTGGAAGTTCACCAGTAAAGAACTGCCAAGAAAACAAGAATTTAAAACTCATAGTTGGGACTTAAATTACATGCTTGAACCAGCACCAAAATTTATTCCTGTTACTAAACTATTATTTTGTATGACTTTTCTGCCACCAATCATAAGCTTCTTAGGAGCAGAAACTTCATCTTATTCATCATGTGACCTCAGCACCTCACCCACTGCCAAGCATGCAGGCCAATAAACATGTTGAATAAATAGATAGTGAAAAGTCGTCTTTTCTGGATTATGCTGGACGGAAGTTCGGAAAAGCCGAGGAGCTCGAGGGCATACACGATCGCCGATTTATGAAAGTAACGGGTTAGAGATTTCAAAACAATATGTGTAATGTAGCAGACCTAGAACATTCTAGAATATATTAAGATTTATAGTGAAGATGGAGGTGGTGGGGAGCTCTGCAGAAAGAACCTCTTGTCCTTTGTTTATAAAGTCTACAGCTGTCCAGGAAGTAGCCCTCATTCCGTGAGACTCTCTGCCATCCGGCGCTGGCTTGATGGGCATCTACAGATCAGCCCGTATTATCAGGGCAAGGACAGTGGGGAAAGTCACACTGAGCAGATGGGCCCGTTAGACCTTAGGAATTCCGGTCCGTGAGAGATGACAGTCTAGGTGGCTCGATGGTAGCAGAAGGTGTGGGAAATGGACAAATGGACAAAGTCAATGTGGGTTTTCAAGCAGTATGAATTTCAGCATTGTTCTTTTTTCGTCGTCGTGTTGTTTTCCAGGATTTTTTACTGAACTATAATTAACATTTAATATGATATTAATTTCAGGTGTATAACATAGTGATTCAACCGTCACACACATTACAAAATGATAACCACAATAAGTCTAGTTACTCCATTTTACCTTTCTTGGTGATATTTTACGATGTGTGTTTTTTGCTTGATTTAGAGCCACATCCAATTCACAATGGCCCGTTGTGGAAGCGGCTTCTCTCTTTCCTATTCCTAAATTTTAAATACCTGGGCAAGGTGGGCACATTCTCTACCGATGTTACATGGAGACCTTTAAATAAAGTCTATTTCTTCACTAATGCCTGAGATGACAAATTAGCTTGAAATAATTCCTCTTATCTATTTTCATATAAAGTTGATTTTTATTTTTATAACCAGGGGACAAATGGGGGAAAAGATAACTAGGAAAACCTGATTTTTTGAAATTCTCACATTAAATCAGATTATAAATGGACAGAAAATTAGGCTTACAGACAAAACTTGAGCAAGTTGTTAGGTCCCTTGCTGTATCATCTGTCAAAGAGTAAGATTGGATTCAATGATTCAATTGTCATTTTAGGATTGATGCTAAAGAATGATATTCTTTAACATCTGTGAAGAAAAGTACATAAATTATGATTATCTTGCTTAAAGAATGATCACCAAAAAAACCTCAACCATCTAAGCACCGCCTGGATGAAGACTCAAACTCTACGAGCAACCGAAGCCCACTTCCTGTCATGCTCAATCACTACTCCCTCCATCTCCCCCAAACATAACCGCCATTCTGACCCCTAACATCATCAACGACTTTGCTTTTGAATATGATAAAAACGAAATCATACCGTATGCATTTCTTATGTCTGTAAGTCATGTATTGGTCTATAATCCGGTGCTAATCAAAATTCAGATTTATTAACATGGGTGACCAAAGTACTGGGTCTTGGTCCCTATACCTTTGTGTCCTTCAGGATTATTCGGGGAGGAAAAAGTGACTGTGCATTTGGAGGCTGTCGCAAAAGAATCCTTTCTCCTCTTCTGCCCTCCAAATCTCATCTAAGTTCCTTTCACTGGCAGATTTAACTCAGAATTCTACTGGAAAGAGATTCAGGAAAACGTCATTCTGGATTCCTCTCCTGTCATACAGAAAGGGACCAGTATAATGCTGAGCTAAAGGCAGAGCGTTTGGCACTTAGACACTTTTAGATCCGCTTATGGGAGAGAATCAGCCCGTCTGTATTTCTGATCTATGAGTCTCTCTAAGGCTTCAGACCCATTTCCGGCACAAACCCTACAGTGCCCTCCTTAGGGATGCTGGAAAGTCTGCTTCTGTCTTACTTCTTTCAGGACAAGTGAATTAGAAGACCCTCTTCTCTTACTTTGCAGATTGCACAAGGCAGCTTTGAAGAAAAGCAGGCCTGTATATGATCATCGAAGGGTCCCTGGTGTTAGATCAGTATGAAACTCATTATATGGAACGTGGCCACTCCCCACGGACCGTATCTTTCAGATGGACACCAGCTCTTGGGGAAGACGGAATTGAAACCATCGCTATTCATCATCCTCAGCTAATGGAAACCGTTTTCTCCTCTCACCTCGTTTTCCAAGGTGAGGACGCCCTGTCTGCACAGAGGAATCACTGAGAGCGAGGGGTTTTGTTTGTTTGCTTTTCTGTGCATCTAGATGTCCTAACAACGTAATCTCCAGCAGGTCTCCGTAACCAGGCAACGCAGGGCACGCTCCACTTGCGCGGACCTCAATCCACTCTTTCTGCACTATTCTAGCTCAAAATAAGAACAGCGAAGGCAGAACCGCAGAAATTAGATTTGGATCTTTATTACTAAGCGCAATTACTGGGCCCATTTCCTCCTTACGGCTGATCAGAAATTCTGGGCCAAGTGCTTCGAAAACGATTAGAACGACAAATCTCACCTAAGAGGAAAATCAAAGTCAGTTCCCTGTTTTTCTTGCAGAAAAAGAAAAAGGAAGGGCATGGCTTCTTTCTGGTGACAGTTTATGTTGACCCACATGCCTTCTCCATGCGTAATTCAGTCTCAGTGTATATTCAGAAATACTGCCAGTTCCCATGGGTTCACCGGGCGGAGACTAACGGACAAGGTTAAACACAGATGTTCTGGTGCCTGAAATCCTCAAGAGTCCAGCAGGCCCTGAGCTGGTAAAATAAACTCGGGGAGGGCTGTCCGCACCCACTTTTCTAGAGACAAAGTGAGCATAAATAAGCATACAATCAACGGGCCTCCCGGGCCAAGGTCAGAAGCAACCTGGGAACTTGGATTTATGGAGGAAGATACTGTCCATAGCGCTTTGGCTACAAGACAGCACAGAATCAGATGTTCTGGCTTTGCATCGTCAGGGGATCACAAGGAAAAGCAGCCCAGATTGGCACAGACCCCGTCAGCATTTTTTACCATAAATGCTTCATTTACTGGAAATTGAGCTATCAGTTTGCAAAAGATAAAAATGATACTTATGCAAGGTCAAACCACAGCGTTTCTGATTCCCTTGTATTAGCTAAACACGTACAGTCCTAACCCGCCAAATCAAGGGGTAATTGTTTTCCCAAATGGTACCTCTAGCTCTAGTGATTGACGAAATACTTTTACACATGACATCTCACCGCTGCGGCATGTGTGCCCCCATTACACAGATGATTTGATGTGGAAAGAGTTTCATGTGCCAGTTTTAAATATATTCCTCTTACCTCTGGGCCACATTAGCTTCTGTGTGGCCTTAACAGACATGACCATCATTCGTCTCTTCCAAGCACAGGACCCCACGAGAGGGTTCAACAGACGAGAACTACCTGACTCTAATACCTGAGATGAGAGTCCCTCAGACTCTCTGGGCTTCACCTTGTTCGTTTGTACGCTCTGGATATGTGGTCAAAGTTGTCGTGATCCTCATTGACTGATAAGAAATGACAAGAACGAGATTGCGTGGCTGTGGGACTTCTATAATCGGTGGTGGGAATATAAATTAGTATGATTTTGTTGGCATCATGTAATAAAATTTTAAATGTGTATACTATTACTTTATACATAGAATTTTATATCTGTTAAATAATCTATTCCAATGAGATAGTCCCATAAATGTGAAAAAATATAAATAAAGGTATTCCTCACAACATAGGACTAGATTTGTAAAAATATGATATATTCATGCAAGAGTCTCTGCATCTATTACAAAGACTCATGGGCATTTATATTTGTTGACTCGAGCAGAAGCTCTACAGCAGATGTTTTAAAGAAAAGAAATTCCATATCAGCATAGTTGATATCATCCCATTTGTGTGGAAATCAAATAAACTCCAGATCCTGCTATGACCCAGCGTCAGCCATGTCACATTCACAGGAACGGCCCAGCTACCAGAAGGTATTACAAATTAATTTCAGCTTTTGCTCTCGACTTTCAGGAAACACGAAGCAACGTAAAATTCCTCATCCAAAGAACCATCTCTTGAAGCATCTTCTGTATCCACTGCTGCATCTCGTGCTCTAACTCACACTGTCATAGCTCCTGAAGCCTCTCTCTCCTCACACGGTTTCCCAATCTCAACCACAAACTTCGCCCCCAAATCGATCAGCCACTTCCCTTTTTTGTCCCTCTTCTCTCTTCCTTTGGTTCTCTCTGCAGTGATTTCCATAATCTGAATAATAAGGCGTGGAGAGGAGAAAATGCTAAGGGAAGGAACACAATTTCCTTTCCAGGGAGCAGGAGGAAGGGAGATTGACTAAGCATATGCTGGGAACTCTTAACCTTGTAGCAAATGCAACATTATTATACTGGTATCGACTGCGTGTGTGTGTGTGTGTGTGTGTGTCTGTGTGTGTGTCTGTGTGCGTGTGTGTGTGTGTACGTACATACACACACACAGAAATGTCTTCGGGGATGTTGACAAAATTCTTAACCACGATCTCATCCATGAATTTTGTTTTCCACTTTATATCTCTCTCCTTCTATCTCTTTGAATTATTCACAGTAAACATGTTTCGTTCATAATCAGAAATGAGAAACAAACTCATATCGACATGTAAAAAAAGGGATTGTCACGATGCTCACAAGGAATGATGGATGTGAAACAATAAATACACAATTTAAGTCTAAAATATATGTATTTTAAGTAAACACAGTCAGATCGTCTACTTCCTGTTTTCGACACTAAGAAGCTCCATTATTTTGGAATTGTTTTAATGACTCCTACGTGTTGGGGGTTGGCCGGTTTCTTAGCAACAGTTGAACACTCCCCTCTATTGCTAAATTTGTTATTTTACTACCAATCAACTCTACTTAATTTGTGAGTCCACTGCATTGTGACTTGTACGGGATCTAATAACTGACAAAATGCATTGCACAGTTCAAACCAGCTGGCATTCTCCTCATCCATTTGCCCTGGAAGGCATCATTTTTATGGGTCTCTTTGGTGAGCAGGGAGTTAGTTACCTGACGTGTGTTTGTATCCATTTCGGTCTCCCCACACCTACACACCCCCGTACTTCTTTCTAAATAGATATCATTTACTTATTTTTATGATTTGTGAGTCAGACGAGTGTCTCTGAAAACCAAGGTGCCTGAGCAGTTCCCAGCCTTCTGATTCCTGAGTCTCTTCTCAGCTGGGGAAATTCTGAAGAGAGGTTTGCGACACATCCCCGTGAGGCAGAGTCTCCACGGCTGCTGTAACCATCGCCAGAAAACAGGCGCTCCTGGTTCCCGAGAAGGAAGCTTGTTAGTCAGACTCTCCATCCAGAAAGGTCAAGTAGCACCCTAGCTTGTGGCTGGAAATTCTACCCTGGGAATTCCAGGAAGCAGACATGGTCACCTGGCCATTATGTTTACCTCTCAAAATTCCTTCAATGTGGTGACTCGATAACTGAGCAGACACCTTAAAGCAGATCTCATTGGGAAAAGGAAAGAAAGAACGGCCCATCGAAATCCTGAAGGACCTTGAAAGACTGGAAGAGTAGTTAGAAACAGGCTGTCACAGGCTGGCTACAGGACAGACCACTGCGAGGGGAAAAGGTGCCCAAACAGCGGAAAATGGATGACGTTTTGGCTGCACGGAGTCAGGCGTCAGGAAGGGACAGTCCCCCTTCAGCGATGTTACATCAGTATGGAGCAACGTTTCCGTAACTGCAGCAGGGTGCATCTGTCCGTTTCCTTTCCATTCCTTTTGTCCTTCCGAACGGCTTGAGTCGCCCCGAGATGTGGGAGTGGCCGAGTAAGCCCCGGTGAACCAGGACTGTGCTGTGACACATTCCTTTATTTCTGTGGGAGTGGGCGTTGCTGTTTTTTGGAGTGACTTTGGGGATGTTGCTTCACATTCTTGTAGGAAATAAATCAACTTGGCCAGAAGCCTGACTTTTCTACCCCTAAGGTCTCCGTTATGGCTTTGGGTTAATATTGTCACTCTTTGTTTAATACCTTGATCATCCTCCAGGCTTTAAACAACCATAAGGCAAAGACCAAGACTCTCTTTGCCAGTAATTGTATTCCTAATGCCTCGCATGGTTCTTGACCCACATTAGCGCTCAATAAATACAGTACTTGTCAAAAAGATGAGTGATGAATGAATGAGTGAGTTAGAAAGATCTGTTTAGGGTGGTACCCATCAAGATCAGTGGGCTGAGAGGGTACCACAATCTCCAAAATAAAGTTATCACAAAGGTAAAAAGAGATGGGGCCAGAACGACTGTCCCTGGATCTGAGTTAGACGCAGAGGAGGAGGTAGTTGATTATCTTCTATGATGTGGCAGATCCTAGAACTGGCTGAGACCCGTGCTTCCTGGGAAGACCTGTCTTATGAACAAGCTGGGAAAATAATTAAAGAAACAACCTCTATTAATGACATCGGCGCGGGCCTGGCTTACAGACTGACACTGTCTCAGCTGAGCAAAGGACAGGCAGTGTGATCTGCCCTCAGAGGCTTGTCGGGGTCTGAAGAGGTCTCTGCCAGTGCTGGTACCACGTTCCTGGATGGCACGCAGTGTTTATCACCAAGAGTAAGTGCCGTTCTGGACTCAGGTAAATACACAAGTGGTGCTTTCCCCCCCCCGCTTGCCTCTCCTTCCACTGCAGTGTTTCTGGGTCACCTCATCCCACATGAGCCTCATAATCCAGTGGTTTGGCCCCCATCGGGCCCTCACCCAGCTTGCAATCACACAGTCAGTTTCATCTGATCCTGCCATAGAGGAGGTTAGGGTCCCCATGAACATCTCTGGGTAAAGAAGTCAAAATCATTGCAACTCAGAGGGACCTGGTCAGTTGGCTGGAAGTCAGTGCCACTGGGTACAACCCAAACCACCTTCAAATGTCAGCTTCTGAGCTACACTCTGACACCCTCCACTACTCGGGGGACAGGGAATGGCCAGCTGTTTTTCCAGCAAGGCCAACCTCGGCTAGGAGCTTTCTACCCTTCACCACTGTTTGGTCCGCCCATGTGACTCAGAAACTGAATTTCCCGCTTGCCCAGACACCCATAAACAATTAGTGGATGCCAGGATATAAGACGAGGATGCCAATGGACATGAAAGAAGGAGGGACAGAGTGTCAGACTGTCTGTCTGACTTTACAGTCCCGTAAGGACTTGAGAGCCACACCGTGGGACTCCCAGAGCAAGTCTGTCTACCTAAAACTCGATAGAAGGACACTTCTGCTACATAAAGGCCAAAGGAGACTGAGTCCATTAAACTCGGCCCATCTCTCACCGGCACCGCCTCTAGTTCTCCATCCGATGTGTCATCTCCCCCGAGCTATAAATCGAATCACTTCACCCTGCAGGTTAAAACTGTCTATGTGATTCTCACGATCCACAGAATCAAATCCTTGCCTCACGCCTCTCCATGCATCCTCGAATTTGTGTTAGCCATACCGATTTTTAAAACTTCTTTTTAGATATTTTAAGTATAAAATAATACATACTCAAAAATGAAACAATTTCAATGGCACAAAGAAAAAAAAAATTCGTTCTCTCTTTGATCTCGATTTCTCTTCCTTTAGCAAAAAACTGTTAATGCTTTGGCATTTAGCCCTTCAGGTCTTTTTTCTACATATAAACTTTTATGTATGAGAGTTACATTCTGACTTACCAAACCAACTAATACACGCATGAAAGATACATAAAAACAGACAGAAACATACAAAGAGGAAGCGATATACACGGGGAAGTTCAGGCCACTATTCTCAATGAGC
>NW_011888935.1:2540438-2544758 GCF_000151845.1 Pteropus vampyrus | reverse complement strand
AATCATTGCAACTCAGAGGGACCTGGTCAGTTGGCTGGAAGTCAGTGCCACTGGGTACAACCCAAACCACCTTCAAATGTCAGCTTCTGAGCTACACTCTGACACCCTCCACTACTCGGGGGACAGGGAATGGCCAGCTGTTTTTCCAGCAAGGCCAACCTCGGCTAGGAGCTTTCTACCCTTCACCACTGTTTGGTCCGCCCATGTGACTCAGAAACTGAATTTCCCGCTTGCCCAGACACCCATAAACAATTAGTGGATGCCAGGATATAAGACGAGGATGCCAATGGACATGAAAGAAGGAGGGACAGAGTGTCAGACTGTCTGTCTGACTTTACAGTCCCGTAAGGACTTGAGAGCCACACCGTGGGACTCCCAGAGCAAGTCTGTCTACCTAAAACTCGATAGAAGGACACTTCTGCTACATAAAGGCCAAAGGAGACTGAGTCCATTAAACTCGGCCCATCTCTCACCGGCACCGCCTCTAGTTCTCCATCCGATGTGTCATCTCCCCCGAGCTATAAATCGAATCACTTCACCCTGCAGGTTAAAACTGTCTATGTGATTCTCACGATCCACAGAATCAAATCCTTGCCTCACGCCTCTCCATGCATCCTCGAATTTGTGTTAGCCATACCGATTTTTAAAACTTCTTTTTAGATATTTTAAGTATAAAATAATACATACTCAAAAATGAAACAATTTCAATGGCACAAAGAAAAAAAAAATTCGTTCTCTCTTTGATCTCGATTTCTCTTCCTTTAGCAATAAACTGTTAATGCTTTGGCATTTAGCCCTTCAGGTCTTTTTTCTACATATAAACTTTTATGTATGAGAGTTACATTCTGACTTACCAAACCAACTAATACACGCATGAAAGATACATAAAAACAGACAGAAACATACAAAGAGGAAGCGATATACACGGGGAAGTTCAGGCCACTATTCTCAATGAGCACACAGTCCAGGTTGCACGCTGTGACTCTGCGGTCCTTTAGAAGGGCTAGGTGTCCTGTGGAGGACAAACATCACACAGAGCTGAGTGTGCATCTAATGCTCACAGGTGCAGGTTTGACTGCAGTTGACCTTCGCCTTAGGAATGCGCTTTAAGACCAAACCCCCTCATTGGATGTGACTTCAACGTGTATGTGAATATATTTTCGTTATATTGTATCTCTCAATCATGAGCATTTTCAAGTCTTTATGTATCTCTTTATTTGTAACCACTGCCAGATACAGTGTTGCTGAGCTGGACCACCATTCACTCAGCCTCCCTCCTGCTGGCAGGTGTCTTGCCCCAGGTCTTCATTGTAAGAGGTAATGATGCATCAAACATCCTATTACGGAAGCCTTTGTGCTCTTATTTGGGGATAGTGCTAGGATACATCCGTGGGAGCGAAACTACTGAAACAAAAAGTGGGCACTTTTACTTTCGAATTTTCGATGAATATTACCAAAGGGTTATATAAATGTAAACACATACGAATAGTGACCTCGCTCTTTTCTAAAGCATATTTTAGAGTTATTTATTGTAGAAAGGTATGAAAAAGAAAGCAAAAATATCCCATAGTCTCCATTGAAATTTACAGTATAGAATTGAAACATATAAATATAAAAAGTAAAAAGTAAAAATGCTACCCCTCCATTGTGTTTTCGAAAAGTAACCACTCTGTGTTTTCTTTAAAACTTTTTTGCATGCATGTAATAGCATTCTTCTATACACCAAAAAAAAAAATGTCCTTTTAGTAAAAGAGGATTATTATACACATGTAACTTTTTATTGTGCTTTCCTTTCCTTTGAAAAATATATCTTTGAGAGTCTCTTCATATCAGCATATATAACTCTATCTAATTCCCGTGGCTGCATATTATTCCATTTTATTGGTATTTCATAATTTATTTAACTAGTCCGTACTGATATATATTTATAATGTTTCAAACTTTACGTTGTTACAAATGATTCTGAACATACTCATGGCAAAAACACTCATACTCTAACATGTTCTTAAAATTGAACACTGTTATATTTATAGTTTACTATTCATATATAGATATAAGTAGTATGGTTATTTATATACATGTCTTCCCCAGAAAACTGAGTTTCTTGAAGAAAAGGAGCACATCTCACTATTTGGTAAATCCCCAGGGGCCTGGTACATTGCTACATAATGGTTTTCACTAAGTGTTACATGAATGAATAAAAGAATGAAAAACATGCTGCTGGTAAAGATCTATCTTTTCTTAGTTTTAATAGGAGCCTGAAAAAAAAAAAGTATTTGTTTTATGGGTCCATTATACAAGGGACATTTGTTAAGCATCTACTATATGCGACGTGGTATGGACCACATGGTCAGGAACTGAGGTGGGAACAGAAAGATGAATGATAATTGTAGATAAGGGCCAGAGGAAATGTCGCAGACAATCAGAGGGAGCCAGAGAACATTTCTAGAGAGTAGTATAAGCCTAAAATCAGACAATAAACTGGTTTTTTGGTGGGGGAGAGGAGAGATTTGTAGTGTATACAATTCGAATGGCCATTTTCAAGTTACCAGTATATTTAACAATGGTCTCTTTTAAGCCAGAGCAAGCCTTCTCCAGCGTGGCACTGAATCAGGGTACGCAAGCCAACCTTTCGAAAACCTCCTTTCTCCCTGTCACCATGGCACACCATTCAGCTCTTGCCACCCATCCCCTGCATTGTACTGGCGAAACAGTGTTTTGGGGAGGTTCTTGGCAAGCAGAGATTTGAAGCATTCGAGAACCACTTCTAGACCTGGCTGGGCATGCCGAAAACCGCTCTGTCCATTGTCCCTGCTTCGTGTCCATTCCTGCTGGCCCTCAAGGCGTCCATTCCCTCCACAAAGGCTCCTCGCCCTATTACATTGCCTAAGCTGCTCAGTTCTTCAACGATACTTCCAACCCAGTTCTGTTAAATGAGCCAGAAATGTCTCAGAGAGAGGAAAACCATTGGAGATTGCACGTCATAAACAGGGCTCAACTCTAACCAAGCTCACATCCCCTGAGGCTTTAACATGTATTTAGATATCAAATTGACAGCAGGAATATGGGGCCTGAAGTTGGGAAGATGAGTCAGACTGTACTTTAAGAGGTATTGGTCACACGCTAAGATGTTTTTCTTTGTCAGCTGTTGCCATGAGAGAGTATAGTAATTTTCAGATCCTGTTTGGGTTACCCAAGTAAGAATATCATATAAATTTCTAGAAGACGGGCTTTACAAGAATTAGTCAATCTTAGCTCCAAGAGTATTTAGTGGGATTATTTGGCTTTGGGCGCCATTGTTTATCAGAAATCTTAAAAATAAAACAAAAACAATCAACCAGAAAAATCAAATTCACCTTTTTGGGGGAGCTTAAAATATATTTTTTTCCAATTTTAACCTACAATGCTCTTATTCATCAGATCCAGACTTGCAAACCAGAGTGAGATTCTAATTTTCCACTCAAAATAAACCATGAAAACTAGAATATTAGAAGAGGTCCCCTGGAAAATTAAATGGTGCCTTTGATGATCTAATTAAAGAACGGACAGGGAAATCATAGAGATGAAATTTAACCCAAACCAGCGAAAATCATTGAAAGTGTTTTGTTTGTTTGTTTGTTTGTTCGTTGCAATTAAGAATATCATTGTGCTATCCCTGAGAATTAGCAGTACATTCATTTCACTTTTTCTGTGGAAGGTTTCAGACGTGGGGAATAGTTAAAGCTAATTTCTAGAAAGAAAAAGAATGCTGTGTTGAAGACGAAGCATAATGCACCAAGAATCAAAGGCTGAAGAAGGAATGACCTGGCACAAGACGAGGCCCCAACCCACAGCGGATGGCTGGGCTTGATGACCTTTGTCACATTTCCAAGTGGGGCCAGCTTCGCTAGCATGCCAGAGCCCCACGCTCCCAGCGCCCTGTGCTTGGGGTTTAATGTTCTGTGATTGTCTTCTTGAAATTCTTCATTTTATCTTTGAATTTGTGTTTTTACAAATGAAGTCTAATAAGACGATGGAGCATGTGTCGATGGCTTGGAGTCTCGGCCCACAGGAAGGTTCATCACCACCCACCTCCCCAGATGGGCTGGTAGCCACAGACTCTTCCACTTCCTGGTGCCTCAGGCCATGCCCAGCCTCCCCTTCCTGACCCTGTACAGGGCTGCTGCTGTCCGTTGGCACCAGAAGGGTGAGAGCAGAGCTAATGTGCCTCACCCTGTCTTGGGACAGGGCACACACTCCAGGGTGGGCTCCCCACCCTGGCCTGACAGCACCAGAGTGCATTAGGCAGGTGACTTGGCCTCTTACCCACCCTTGATCCAG
>NW_011888935.1:2538097-2540388 GCF_000151845.1 Pteropus vampyrus | reverse complement strand
TGTTAAATGAGCCAGAAATGTCTCAGAGAGAGGAAAACCATTGGAGATTGCACGTCATAAACAGGGCTCAACTCTAACCAAGCTCACATCCCCTGAGGCTTTAACATGTATTTAGATATCAAATTGACAGCAGGAATATGGGGCCTGAAGTTGGGAAGATGAGTCAGACTGTACTTTAAGAGGTATTGGTCACACGCTAAGATGTTTTTCTTTGTCAGCTGTTGCCATGAGAGAGTATAGTAATTTTCAGATCCTGTTTGGGTTACCCAAGTAAGAATATCATATAAATTTCTAGAAGACGGGCTTTACAAGAATTAGTCAATCTTAGCTCCAAGAGTATTTAGTGGGATTATTTGGCTTTGGGCGCCATTGTTTATCAGAAATCTTAAAAATAAAACAAAAACAATCAACCAGAAAAATCAAATTCACCTTTTTGGGGGAGCTTAAAATATATTTTTTTCCAATTTTAACCTACAATGCTCTTATTCATCAGATCCAGACTTGCAAACCAGAGTGAGATTCTAATTTTCCACTCAAAATAAACCATGAAAACTAGAATATTAGAAGAGGTCCCCTGGAAAATTAAATGGTGCCTTTGATGATCTAATTAAAGAACGGACAGGGAAATCATAGAGATGAAATTTAACCCAAACCAGCGAAAATCATTGAAAGTGTTTTGTTTGTTTGTTTGTTTGTTCGTTGCAATTAAGAATATCATTGTGCTATCCCTGAGAATTAGCAGTACATTCATTTCACTTTTTCTGTGGAAGGTTTCAGACGTGGGGAATAGTTAAAGCTAATTTCTAGAAAGAAAAAGAATGCTGTGTTGAAGACGAAGCATAATGCACCAAGAATCAAAGGCTGAAGAAGGAATGACCTGGCACAAGACGAGGCCCCAACCCACAGCGGATGGCTGGGCTTGATGACCTTTGTCACATTTCCAAGTGGGGCCAGCTTCGCTAGCATGCCAGAGCCCCACGCTCCCAGCGCCCTGTGCTTGGGGTTTAATGTTCTGTGATTGTCTTCTTGAAATTCTTCATTTTATCTTTGAATTTGTGTTTTTACAAATGAAGTCTAATAAGACGATGGAGCATGTGTCGATGGCTTGGAGTCTCGGCCCACAGGAAGGTTCATCACCACCCACCTCCCCAGATGGGCTGGTAGCCACAGACTCTTCCACTTCCTGGCGCCTCAGGCCATGCCCAGCCTCCCCTTCCTGACCCTGTACAGGGCTGCTGCTGTCCGTTGGCACCAGAAGGGTGAGAGCAGAGCTAATGTGCCTCACCCTGTCTTGGGACAGGGCACACACTCCAGGGTGGGCTCCCCACCCTGGCCTGACAGCACCAGAGTGCATTAGGCAGGTGACTTGGCCTCTTACCCACCCTTGATCCAGGTACCAAGTGCCTCTCAGTGCAGAAATTGCAATTCCTGGGGTGTCACCCACCAGCAGTTGCGGGGGACAGTGAAGAGATCTTGTGGGAAGGGAAGACTGACTCCCCAGCTCCTAGCCAGGTGCACATGGCAGTGCAGTGGCTAAACATTGATATATAATCAGTGACTTTTATAAGCCTCTGTTTCACTTTGTCTTCACTTAATTATCTCTCTACAGTTATATCTGTCCCCAAGAGTTAATATTTTTAGTTACCTAAACGTCTGCCTCTTACCTGCAGCTCTCTGCCCAGATTCTCATCTCTTGCTCCAGACCAAGAATCAGAAAATGTCAGGGGAAAGGCATACGCAGAAGCCAGCCTCCTCTGCGCTGTCTCTTTTTCTCTGGGATCTTAGCCCCTTACGTCCTGGTTGCTTTGGCAGCATGCCAACAAGAATTTTTCTTTTAAATGGTTTTTCATTTTCAATGGCAGCATAGGTTTGCCACAGTATTCACCCATAGCTGGAAACCGATGACACTGTTTGGTGTCATAAACTAGACAACCGTTCCTACAAACGGAAACACCAAATGAGCATCGATCATTCCAGAATCCTAATTATCATTCTGAGTTCAGAGACTCCATAAATTTTAATTAGTTTGTATTAAATAGTATTAGTCCTTTAAATTAGACTATGTCTTTGAGGGTTTTTTTTTAAATGGACATTTTAGGTGATTACTATCGCCTAATCGTAATATTTTGCAGGCTAAAAATTTTGTGGGCGTGTATGATACCCACATAAAACCTCTAGGCCCAGATTATCTATCCATATACTCAAGTTAAACAATTAACTACTTTGTGTAGAGATTTTGGCCCTGCTTAAGGGTACATCCTCTACGTACCCCCGCGTGAAGGCAAGACCGC